>NW_024962258.1:1326055-1506953 GCF_019238085.1 Lagopus leucura
GTCCCCTCCCAGTCTTCTTTTCTCAGAAGACGAATTGAATGAGACCCTTGAATCCCAGGGTTTTCATTGCATATTAGGAAGAATTTATTTACAGAAAAACTGGATAAGCATTGAAACAGGCTGCCTAGGGAAGTGGTGGAGTCACCAAGCTTAAAGATGTTCAAGAGACATGTGGATGTGGCACTTCGAATATGGTTTAGCAATAGAATTGGTAGTGCTAGGTGGATGGACTTGGTGATCTTAAAGGTCTCTTCCAACCTATTCTATGATCTTTAAGGGTTTCTTCCAGCTCAAAACAATCTGCGATTCTATGAAAATGTAGTTGAGTAATGGGCTTTTATTTCCTGTTAAATAAATAATAACCCTGCTTTAGACATTGTAACAGCTGAATTGTAGCAGGAATTAAACCATGCTGTGAGTGTTTTCCTTATGTTATGAGTGTACCTTTTCATCTTGGGATCACAATGGGTAGCTTTGGCTAGTTGGCTGGACCAGAGGAGTATAACAGTGCTTCCATGGCTGGGAGCTGCTTGAGGGTTCGTGTGGTGCTCTGGGTGGAAGGAGCTGTGATCCATGGAAAGAACAGGGAATGGACTTCTTGGATATCCCTCAACCACTGTGAATGTTGTGGATGAAAGTGACATAATCAGATACTATTCTATTAATCTCTGAGCGTTTTTTACTCTTTAGTACTTGTTTTTTTCAGACTGTTCTTTCACAAATGTTCCAAGCTTCACTTACAAGTTAAAGGGACTTTAATTGTCCCTTTAATATTGAGTTCACATGCCAACGAGCACCTTTTCAAATTTGTCTGGATGTCGCCATTTGTTGTTGCCTTTGTTTACTGGTTTTTAGTCTTTTTCATTGTTAGTATTTTGAGTCAAGTCTATATGTTCTATTTCTGTGGCATTTTATACAGTCTTCACTCCAGTCTTCATGCTGGCAAGACAGTCGCTCCAGCTAAATTCCATAGCTTGTGAGGGGTGAGAAGGGAGGATGATGTGCCTGTACATGTCATTAAATTTCTTATTGCTGAATCAGAAACTGTGACCCTGCATGCTATTGAAGGAAAATGGATGAAAAAAAGTAGGTGTTATGTTATAATTTTACAGGTGATTTAGATAATGATTTGCAATGAATCATTGTCCTAGACATTCTCAATGCCTTCTTTTGTCCCTCATTCCAAAGACAAGGATTAAAAAATAAGATTATAGTTAGAATAGGTCGCTGAATTTAATATCATTTAGGGAAATGATTTTATCACACTTTTAAAATGTAATTTTATGTACATGCTTTGAGTATTCAGAGGATGAAATTAAGTGTGGCAGAGGAAAGTAAAATTATTTCTTCCAAGCCTGCAAATACTGCTAGTTGTATTCTAATGTGATGCCTTACAAACAAACACTTTGCTTTATATACTGCCTTGTCACATTCAATGTCTTTCAGCAAATGGCTCAAAAATAGAGATGTTGGTATGAAATAACCTTCTTTTAGGTGTGTGTGTAGGTGGTGTGGTTATATGAAGATACATCTGTACGCAAATGAAAATATAGTGTTCAGTTGCATCTTAAAAGGCTGCAGTGAACATAAATGGGTAATTTTTTAGGTACTTTGGAAGAGCATCGGATCTCAGATTACAATATGTTAAAATCTAACCATGATACAGTAAAGACAAGTAACTTGGCTGAATTCTTCAAGTTAAAAATTTCCCACTAACAATCACAGGTATTTTGAATAATGACACTGCAATGAAGTACAAATACATATTATTGTTTCATTATCTTCCTATTGACATCACATGGTGTGTACCTGCAGAGGTGAGGAACGGGTAATGAGAAACAAGGAAGAAGTTCTAATACTGAATTATCCAATGTAAAATCTAGCTGTTAAGAGTCTTTAATTCTTCTGGAAATGCACAGTGGTTTAGGCTGTGTCTGCGTTGAGCAATACTTGCAAAACAGGGCATCTAAGTTTCAGTGAGCCAAAGAGTAAGTGAAAAGCATGAAGTGTCAGGAAAAAACACTTCCGTATGCTAATAGTGAAGGGCATAAATGTGTATTTAGAATACAGTAACGGGATTTTCAGCAGATTGGGTGATGCAGATTATTTCTAACATATTTGTCACTTTTCATTATAGTAAATGATTTAAGAGAATTTTTTTATTCCAACTTTCACTCATGAGTGAAAGTGTAAAATGCTATTTTGCAGTTATATCAGCATAAAGAGGTGATTGAGAATCCCATCCTTTTGCGTTTTATTTAATATCTGTGAGAAACGATAGAGGTGGTGATTTGTCTAATTGCTCTACTGTAGTTACAATTATAGAGAAAAGGTCAATCTAGTCATTGTCAATTAAGCTGCAAAGGAAAACACGTTTATAGCCCTGAAGAACCATTATGTCAATTTTATGCTTTTCATCAGCATATAACACGTTTGCTAGGATATATAAATCTTATCTTTTTTGGTATTACAGCAGACTTGTATGTAATACAGGCAATTGGTGCTGTTGAGTAGAGATAACCTTAAGCTACTGTCTGTTAATTGCACGTTCTTTCATTGTCTCAGATTTCCCAATATTTGTGTACAGTAAAAGCTAACTACTGTATGGAGTGGGAATGGGGGAGCCAGATGGAGGTTTGATCCTTCTACCCTCATGCAGTTAGTAAATGATGAGTGAGAGGACAAAATCTGTAACTTGTAGTTATTCTAGTTGTGTTGTCAGCAAAATTGGCAAATGCCTAAGAGCTACCTCTTACAAATGGAGATATTCTGGTGTAGGTATCCTCTCTGCCCTTTGAGGAAGTCATGCAAATAACATTCTAGGGAATGTTTTTTTCTTTTTTTTTCTTTTTTTTTTTTTTTCCTTTTTTTTTCTTTATGGTTATTGTAAGTGGTAATACATAAGGTAAGAGATAAGTAAATCTAACAGTACGTGTATAATTAGGTGAAATGCCAGCATTTATGATAGATTCATTTTTAATTCATTTTAAGGTTGTTTGTTTTTTTTTTTAACTGTCCGATCTTCTACAGTTATAGCAAAGTGACCCTATTTTATCAAAAATCATAGAAACTTTTGTGTTGGAAGGGCTGAAAGACTTCAAAGCTCATCCAGTCCAACAACTCTGCAATCAAGAGGGACAACTATAGCTAAATCAGGTTGCTCAGACCTTAGTGCAGCCTGACCTTGGATATTTCTAAGTGTAGGACTTCCACCACCACTCTGTGCAACCTGTTCCAGTGTCTCACCTCCCTTATTTTAAAAGCTTCTATCTCATATCCAATTTAAATTTCCCCTCTTTTACTGTGAAACCATTTCCCCTTGTCCTGTCACAGCAGACCCTCTGAAAGAGTCTGTCCCTTCTTTATTACAGTCCCTCTTAGATACCGAAAGGTCACTGTCAGGTCTCCCAAGAGCTTTCTCTTCTCCAGACTGGACAACCCCAACTCTCTGTGCCTGTCCTCTTAGGGGAGGTGTCCCCCATCCCTTGGATGATTTCTGTGACCCTCGTCTGGACTTACTCCAACGGGTCCATGTCTCTCCTGTATTGAAAACAGAGTACTCCAGGTGGCACCTCACCAGCATTGAGTAGAGGGGCAGAATCACCCTCCTCAACCTGCTGGCTGTGCCTAACTGTTACAGTTATGCCATCATAAAAAGCAATAACGTTGGCAGGCAGGACCTGCCTGTGATGAAGCCAAGCTGGCTGTTCCATATCACTTCTGTCTCTTCCATGTGTCTTAGCAGAGCTTCCAGGAGTATCTGTTCCATGATCTTCCCTGAGGGAAAGGTAAGGCTGACAGATCAGTAGTTCATTCTTTGAAACCTTCTTAAAAATGGGTGTGATACGGCCTTTTTTCTAGTCATCAGAAACTTCACCTGACTGCCATGACTTCAGATATCATCGAGAGTGGCTTGGTGACTACATAGACCCATAGACTTATGGTTACTCATGTTCCTCAGGCAGTCATGTATCTGATTTTTCTTTACAATGGGAGGGGTATTGTTCCCTAAGTTCTCACTCTCCAAAGCATCCACTGAAGGGCTTATAGAGCATGTGGATATATTTTTTCTCTTTTTCACTTCTCTAATTTGTTTATGGGAAGTGGTATTTCACCTGATGTGTATTCAGGCATCAGCCAATGCTGTTGTTGTCCCTTACTGTCATTCTGCAGCTTTTAGCAAACACATTTCTGCACTGTTGGCATTTTCATTGTGACAGTATTTTCTCCATATTGTTCTCATTGCCTATTTCAGCCACCTTTAACCTAGTAAGTTTAGCTGTATATAGTCATGTGTGCCAGAGGCACCCTTGTTGTGCCTCTGGGAGAGCAGATTTAAGAACAACTGCTGTATAACAGTGGCTAAGAGATAGGAGAAAGATATAAGAAAAACAGCTACCAAGGTCAGTGCAGGAGGAGGGTGGGAGGTGCCCCAAGTGCAGAGCAGAAGCTTCCTGAAGCCCAGGAGAGGCTCTGTGGTGGGTCAGGAGAGCTGGGGGAGCTGCTGCCTGTGGAAACAGTGCTGGAGCACCTCCTGAAGAATGTGCCCTGCAATGCAGAGCTGTGTTGGACCAGTGTTGGGAAAGCTGCAGCATGTGGGAAACCCATGTGGGATCAGCTGGGGAAGAGTATGTCCATGGGAGGGACTGCATGTTGAGCAGGAGCAGAGAGTGGCCTTAGAGGCATGGGAGAAATGAAGCCCACATTCCCTTCTTCTTGGTGCTGCCCAATGGAGGGGTTTGTTTTTAGTGCTCACTGCTCTACTCTGCTATCAATAGGCAATAAATTATATAAATCTGCATTAGCTGAGTCTGTTTTTTCCCTTGAGGGCTAATTGGCAAGCAGTCTGTATGTGCTTACCCCTGTCCTTATTAAGAGGTGGAGTGAGAGAGCATTGTGATGATGCTTAGCTATAGCTACATGTGTTAAGCCGCCACAAATGCGGACTGTATAAACTGACTTTGCTCTCCTTAAAGCTCTGCAGCTTTAAAGAGTAACTATATATTTTTTTCATCTCCTGCTGCTATTCTAGGTCAAGCTGAGATCAGCCTTTGAAGATGGTTTTCTGGCCATAGCAGAGCATACTAACATTTTGGATACAGAGGATCTTGGCATAATAATAAATTGGGAAATAGGCTTACAGGTTAAAGTTCCATTGGAGCAAAAGTTGTCATAAAATGGGACCTTGAGACAAAGTTGGATATTTTCCAGTACAAAATACATCATTGCTATTGATTGTCTCTGATGCAGCTTTTTGAAAGGCTGCTTTTTTTCAGCTTGAAGCAATAGGAATGAGAAGTTATACAATTGTAAACTAGCTGGTTTGGGGAAGCCTTTAATATCATCTAGTTCCAACTTTCCCCCCCAGGTAGAGAATTCCCTCCCCCTAGGTCAGGTTGCTCAAAATTACATCCACCTTGACCTTTGACAGTTCTGGGTATGGGACACTGGCAAATTCTTTGAGCAGTCTGTTCTAGTTGCCTCACCATACTCCTGTAAAAGAATTTCTTCCTTACGTCTAAGTGTGATTTCTTGTTAGCAACTGCGGAAGTAAACTTTTTCTGACTCTGCCACAGTTGTAGTGAGGGTCTATCAGAGAGTGGGAAACATTAATAACATGACAGCTTTCTACGTACTAAAATATGCAAAATAAGTATAAGATTGATGTTGAAATTGGCAGTGGTTTTCTTTGCATTGGTATAGGAACATAAAGTGATAAGGAAGTTTATGGTTAAATAGTGCTGTATCTGAAGCCCTCATTTCTTGCCTTTAATGGGAATCAGCCAAGAAATAAAAATGTGAAAACTAGTCTTCTACACATTTGGAACATAACGAAAAAAACTTCTATTTTTCTCCAAGTAAGCAATTTGGAGTCTACATACCTGGAAATACTGTAAGAGAAAAGCTGAGTTTTCATTGTACCTTAAAAAGATTCTGACTGTGGCGGACGACAGATTGCTGTTTTATGTTGCCAAGGCCTAATAAATAGAGCCTTATATGTCAAATTGGAACTTTGAATCAAAATTTATTAAAAGGAAGAACAACTAGAAATCTGATTTTGACTTAACATCTCAATTATGCATTTTTCGTAGTTATTTTATATGCATATGATAGGAACACAGGAAATATGTACATTGGCTGCTCTGAAGGTAATGCCTACTATTTTAGTACGTTGGCCCACAGTGTCAGTGGCAGATGTTGTTGGTATGGCAGTAGAGGTTGAACCTTCCCACTAATATTCCATTACATTTTGTTGCTGTGTAAACAGATGGCAGCAGACGAGGGGTCTGACAGTATGGCATCTGACATGGAAGTGTGTATGGATCAAAGGTGTGTCACTGAATTTGTCCATGCAGAAAAAATGGCACCCACTGATCTTGCTTGATGCCTTCTGAACGTTCATGGAGACCAAATGGTGAATTTGTGAACACAGTGAGGCAGTGAGAGACGTGTTTCAGAGATAGTGACAGTAAATCACCATCACTGGTTCAGATTTTTGTAAGCATGGCTTGCAGTCTCTTGTGGATTGCTCGTGAAAATGCATAGCTATTGATGATGACTGTTGAAAAATAATGTTTTGTAGCTGAAAAATTGCTCTATCAAGAAGTGTTATTGTGCTCTTTGTATCAGTTGTAGTTTCCATCAAAATGTGTAGGAAGCATTACTTCTGGAGCATCCTACCTATGTAGAGAATAGTCCATACAAAATTGGATTATTTTTGTGTTACGTTCCCTAACAATATGATCTGTATGTTCCAAAATATTCACTGCAGTGGAAGTATCTAATATGGTTGGAAGGCAAAACAAGGAATAATACCAAGTGATTATATTTAGAAGGAAGATGGGAAAAAGTAGGAAAAAAGTAGAGGAATTTACAGCTGGCCCAGAACCTCAAGGACTATAAACTAGCTGCATTTAATTAATTAGATGTTTAGACTGACAGACATCATTTGAAAGAACTCACAAGACAAAACTGCAGTGGAGCTACTATTTCTTGTGAATCATTTTGCTGTATGTCACCTACCTGACTGCAAATTCCGTGAATGCTGTAGGTTCCTCTATAGGTTACCTTGGTGTATATATTTAAAGCAGGGCTTGAAGTCATTCTAGCATCGCATAACTTCATGTGTTTAGACCCAGCATTTTGATAAGGTTGCATTTGTGATTGCTTTACAGACTTCGTGGGCAAGTCTTGACAGGACAAGTCAATGTCGATCAAGATCTCAATTTTCTGCATTATCTCCATATAGCATATTTTTCATTATATTTCTAGGTTTATTTGCTTGTTTGTATTCTTAATACATATTTGATGAAAAATGAGTATCTAATAGAGCTGGTATTACTATGAATTGTGCATCAGAACTGCAGTTAATGTGGATGGGAGGTAAGAGCAGAGAGCAAAGGCAGGGCATGGTCTCCTTGTTTTCCAGAGAAAGAACAAACTCAGAGTTATGTGGAGGTAGATATTGTGCTTAGATATCTATATTTATGATAGATTATGTCGTAAGTGAAGTCGCAGCTGTTGTTTACCCAATCCATCTTCTGTCCATATTATCATCTGGATACAGAGATAAACATTCTGTCTGGTAAATCTTAGTACTTTCAGCAGGAAGCTATGGGAAAACAGGTTGCAGGGAGAAAGATTGGAACAGGATTTCCAGAGCAATTTGGCCAGGGTTTGGAGGCAATACAACCTAAGGGACAAGGTGGAAGCTGCTGGGCTTATTATTTCATCACCTTTGGACAGTTAGAATATACAGGTTTTTTATTTATCCTGGGATTTTTATAGACCTTGTCAAAATAATTTCTTGTTACTTGAAAGTGGGTTGCTGAGGATCTAACGAAGCAGAGTCTGGACACTTGCAGTGCTTTTGGTAAACAGAGCAGATACTGGGCTTTTGGAACCGATCAATGGGCAGAGACACTGACATTAACAAGCTGGAACAGTATTATGTATAATATTCAGTGGTTCAAGATTGGCCCATGCTTTTTTCTTAATGTTATTCATTAAAAAATGTACACTCATAAGTTATGAGAAGGTAGCTGAATCTTAATGCAAAAGTTTTCATTTTACGCTAAGCAGCAAGTACCTGAAGAAGACTGGTTTGGGGATTTTTTTGGTTGTTGCTGTTGCAGTCGTTTGGTATCACAAGAATACTTAAGAGAAAGAAGGAAACAGTTAAAAAAAACCCTGTAAAATAGATGCTGAGAAGTTTTGAGAAACTGTGATCACGTGAATGTGGTATCAGAGTTCTGTTTTAGGTTTTAATGTTGCTGTCCTTTTTAGCTTAAATCATTTAAACTCTCTTTTGTTTTTCCTTTATAACGTAATTGGGAAACTGATCTCTTCAAGATCTACTAATTAAAGGATCACAAATATTTATTATTGTATCCAAAAAGCCCAAATAATGTGGAGAGATATTCTTATTTTGTAAGTTGTGAATTGAATTTAAGAAAAGCAGAAATTACAGTATATCAGTATCTAATAATATGAAAATCTGCCTGAATATTTAAGGGTCTGATATGGTATATCAGATTTTTAGAATTTGTAATTCTACTGGATTCTGTTCATTTCTTGAGAAAAGGTTAAATGAAGTAGAGTTTAGTATCGTTTATTTATAAACCCAATATTTTATGGGTTAGGCATTTATTGTACTTTTTTTTTAAAACCTGTGTTAAGCTTCCCCCCAAAAGCATTAGAATCTATTCAGTATGTAGTTGCAGAAGGGGTTTGGAATGCTCGCACACTGCTGTAGTACTGCAATATTTAACAGAAGTTGAGATATGTAACTACAGTTTTCCTTTGCAAAGAACACACTTGATTGCTAGGCACATTTGTTCTTTCCATTTACTGCGCCGTCTTATCACATCTTTTTCAGAATAGGAACTATGAAGTACTTATTTATTCATTAATTTGAAGGCTCATCAGACTCGTGTTTATAAATTCAATCCTCAGAATGAAGTTAATATGATCATTCTTTTACTTTAGAATTACAATCCTATTTTTTAACGTATTTTGTTTTCTTAACCTGTATCTAGTTTGGTGACAGGTGTGTCAAGACATTTATAGGAGTCTAACAGTTGTTCATGCTTTTATGTATGTATTCTATGTGTATGTAAAATTAATTGAAAAAATCAATGGATGATGGAAGGACAGTGGAGATGGTAAACAGACTGTTGGTTCAAAATCATATTGCTTATCTTAGTGAGCTAAACCCACAATGACAAAATGCATTTCAGTATAATAACAGTAATATTCAAAATTGTTCATTTAAGAATAAGAAATGTAAAATGCACTTACACAATGAGGAATGAGCTGCACTTTTGAGAGCAGTGATTCTGAAATAGATTTAAGGGTTAAGAAGAGGGATCACAAGCTGAACATTGTATGGAAATAGCATTTGTTAGCCTTATTTTGTCTTTAAATATACCCTTTAGTGGGAATGATATCATAATATGACAAACATTACTGTTATTAATATTTTAAAATAAAGCAGACTGGTCTTTTAGCACTTCAGAAAGAATATTAGGGTGACTGGATTTCAAAACAGGTGTAGAAATATTTTAAGGTAGCAGTTGTTGAAGGCTTTGAAAGTATAAATAGGAATGGAAGAACAAGAAGTAGACATTTAAATCCAAAGTGAAACACATGCTAAATAATTATTTTCTTAGAGTGAATTACGAAGTGAATTCTGCATTTTTCTTTTCTTTCTCAGTTTTCTGATTGTAATTGATAGGTCTTAATTTTTCCAGTAACTACGTATGGGCTTAGTGGTATACTATGTAATTGGGATAGGATCATCAGCTTGCAAGGGAACTCAGAAGGCCATAGCAGTATCATATATGAGGCAAGAGCAAGTTCCTTAGGGCTTTGTCCAGGTGAATATCAGTTTCTCTGGTAATTGTGTCACTGGTTGTCTGTTGTTATGGGGGAAAAATCTGAAATATTCCAGATTAAAATTATTTTGTCTCAATTTGCATACACTTTTGTCATTCTCTTAGCATGCACTGCATTTAGGGGCTTGCCACTATTCTGCTGTTGACCTATTGATGAGGAAAGTTGCCTCAGGTCCCAAAGGAGGCGTACCTCCTCCAGGCTGGAAGTGCTCCAGCCCCATTGTCCTGTCTGAGAGCTGGGTAATGGAGAACAGTCACTATCAGCTTCTAATACAGAAAAGAATATTTTTGGACCCCTTTGCTGCCAGAGTACATTTCCGGGCCATGTTCATCTTGCTGTTTTCCAACACTCTGCTTCCTTCTCAATTCACATTTTGTGCCACTGCCAGAGGTCCATCCCTTTGCAAACAAGTACATGAACTCAGCTACAGAATCATAGAACCAGAGGATGGTTTGGATTGGAAAGGATCCTTCAAGATCATCTAATACCAGCGCCAATGTGCTGATCCTTACTCATCAGTGCTATGTAGAGGAAGTGAATACATTTGAAATTGATTTGCATAGTTGATACGTAATTGAACAGTTACTACATTTCCGTATACTTCATTTCTGTAGTTAATGCATTTCAAACTGATTTACTTCAGTTAATTCATTGTTATTCACTATGCTGGTGTTTGAAAATCTTGAGAAATACGAGCTGTTTTGTGGGATCTTTGATTGATATAGGTGCTTTAGGAATACATAGATTTATAAAGGCAAAATGACACCAATCTATGAGCTTTTTGTATGTTGCTCCAAATACTAGCAACTAGCTCAGAAGGTCACAATAATGTATTTTGGGTGGAAAAGAATGGCACTGAATTTACTGTTAGTACTGTGCCACAAAACTCAAAGACAGCTTGCATGTAGAATTGTATAGATGTATAGAATGGCAGATTTTCTTTTAATACTGTTTCTGAAAGATGTTCCCAGGTGTTCTTTTGTTTCTTTGTTTGTTTTCCCATAGCCACTACATACACATTCTTAACATTCATGAAAATATTTTATAAATAAAAACATTGTACAGAAATATTAACTATTGTTGTCTGGTAAATCCTGGTTGATTTCTATTAATTTTTTAGCTTTTTTTTTAATGTACCTTAGTGCCTTAAGATAATAGATCCCTGCTACTGCCCTCGAACTCTCATATTTTTGTCCAGATTTGTTACGAATATACGTCCTTTGTTGTATTTCTGTATGTATATTATCTTTTTAAAAATCTGTTTTCGTGTTACCAAAAGCATGGTTACGTTGGGTATTATATAACCTATAGTAACATTTAAAGATAGTCTCATATAAAATGTATGCTTTGGGCAGTGATTAGCCTCATAAATTCTGGTTCACAGTACATCTGTGTAATTATTGTTAAAGCCTTAGGCTATTAACAGATCATTAAGCAGCCTATGTTTTTTTTTTTTCTTTATACATTGTGTAATGCTTCTGTATTGTCAAAAAAAAAACCAACCACTAGTATTTAGATACATAGTTAACCTAAAGAGTTTCTAAAAAATTACAAGTTGAGCCAGAAAAATTACATTAGCTCTTCATGTTTTATTAAATAATCTTTTTTAATGGTTTGCACTGTTCCATGGCTGTAACAACTTAAATTTGCAATTCTACTTTTTTACTGGATATAGGTGGTCATGATTCTGTTTCATGTTTTATGCAAGCCATGTTGTATGTAATCTTTTCAGTTAAGGTTACACTTATTCAGATTTAAGTTTTTCTTATGGGAAAAACAAAAGAAATTCCAGAAAGAAATAACTTACGTAATTTTTACAAGCATATTTGAAGAAGAGATACTCATTGACAAGGCATAAGTACTTGTAGCAGAGTTTATGGATGTCTATCTTTTCCATACTCACTGTTGGGCAATACTTGCAAAGCATTGGCATTATTAGAGCTGATAAGAAACTAAGTGAAATTAAGCATATTTTGTGAAGAAACATTTGGTAAACCTCACTTTTTAGGCTGAAATTCTATGTATTTGATGTGGTTATTTGGAAAAGATGCGTATAGTACGAGTTCTTTTTAAAAGAAGAGGCTGACAATAATAGGCTGGAAAACTTTACTTATGTGGAAAACTGAAGTTTGTGTATTTAATTTTAATAAAACGAGCTTCTTTTCTTAAAAAAAGAATATTGATGAAGTAATACTGTCAGATATTATTTGCACAGGTTTTATTAAATCCTCAGATATTCTTGATTATCTCAGTTAATGGAGACTAATATGATTAATCAAGGAATCACAGATTCAAAGGGTTGGAAGGCACGTCTGGAGGTCATCCAGTCCAACCTGTGCTGAAGCAGATTCCCTAGAGTGGGTTACCTAGGAAAGTGTCCAGGTGGGTTTTTAATATCCCCAGAGAAGGAGATCCCACAACCTCTCTGGTTAGCCTGTTCTAGTGCTCTGTTGCCCTGAAGGAAGCTTTTCCTCATGGTTCTGTCAAACTTTCTACATTCCAGTTTTTGGTCCTTGCCCCCCTGTTCTGTTGCTGGGCACCAACAAAAAGAGTCTGCCTCCATCCATTTGACTTCTGCCCTTGATGTAATTATAAGCATTGATAAGATCCCCCCTCAGTCTTCTCATCTCCAGGCAGAAGAGTCCCAGGTCTCTAAGCCAGTCCTGTTAAAGCAGATGCTCCATACTCCCAATTATCTTTCTGGCCTGCTGGATTCTCTCTACAAATTCCCCGTCTTTCTTGAACCAAGGAGCCCAGAACTGGACACATTACTAAAGATGTAGCCTCACCAGGGCCGAGTAAGGGGGAAGGAGAACTTTCCGTGACCTGCTGGCCATACTTTTTAATGTGATTCAGAATACTATTGGCCTTCTTGGCCATGAGGGCTCTGTGCTGACTCATAATCAACCTGTTGTGCACCAGGACCACATATGTGATGAAATTGCTTCCTGGAAAAAAACTGGTTTAGTTTAGCATACCAGTAGCAGTCATCAGTTTATGTACTGTATGTCATTTAATTGGAAAACTGGAATTTACACAAAAAGTTGAGAGGTTCATCCTGAGCTCTGAAAATAAATGATTGAATTTGAGCAGAAAGAAAAAATTATAACCTATCAGTTCTTTGGAAAATCAGGCAAAAAGATACCTCCTGATATTGAGTTGCTCTAAACAGTGGTGCTGTGGATTTCAAAAAGGAATGTTTGGTCTAACACAGGAAAAATAATAGCAAGGTTATTTTGTTTCCAGTGCTTTAAGCAATGCCAGGAGAATGGATTGGTCAATGTTAGTACAGATTTGTTTTCCAAAGTAGCTTGAGCAGAATACTATCTTTCTTACTTTTGTTTCTGTCTGAAGATACTGCATAGTGTACTTCTATTAGAAAACACCGTGGATGAATCTTTGTATGGAGTGGGTGAAAGTAAGAGACTGGTTGTTATTACTTGTTTCTTGAAAAGGTTGAAAAGCCGTGTGCTAGGTTTGCAACAGGGATTTACCTTCTCTGTTAAGAAATTCTAACAGCAGTGATAAACTGTGCTCACAGAATTTATGCTGCTTCATCTGAAGTAACTACTAATCTGCTGTTTTACTACATGTTCATATGTGGCTCCAAGTAAAAAAAAATAAATATAAGCATATGGATAATCCCGTGCTTCTTTTGGTAGTGCTCAAATCTTGTTAATCTCATTTTGTATATATTCAGGTGGTAAATTCAGAACATGCTGAAATACTTCCTTGAGCTGACTATTAAAGTGGGAGAACAGAGGAAAGAGTCATAATCTCCTTGTTCTGAAGTACTTCATCTCTGGAAAACTGCATTTGAATGAAACTGCTATTGTGAGGAATAACTAAAAATCAACTTTTATTTCATTGGTGAACTGCTTGAATTAAGAGAATTGCAGATGTTAGTTCAAGCACTTCACAAAGCTTTATTCCAGGATAGAAGTGCTTGACAAGAAGCAAGTGGTTGTGGAATGTCTCTATAAGCATTTATGGTACTTAATTTTATATTACTTGTCAGCCCATTAAAGCCCAGCTACGCATATTGAACTTTTGTCTCTTGAGACACAGGAAGTTGGATGTATGGTAGTTTGTGTTTCTTCAGGACTTGAGTTTTACAACCATAAATTTTGTTAGATCTCCAGGTTATGTTAATTATGTTGGTGCAGTTCACTCTTTATGTGCCTTAAAAGAAACATCACTAATTCTGCTTTGTCTGCTGAGTGTCTGCACTAAGTCTCTCTGTTTAATCTCACAGTGTCAAATGACAGTGGGAGATGATAAGTACTTTAGAACTTGTTTTCTTTGTATTACTTTCCAAAACATTTCTTAAAACAAAAAATGACAATACAAGATGTAAAAACTTTCTTTTAGCCATAGCTAAAAATCTTATCTTACAGTTGTCTTGCATTTTAGTTATATAAATAATAGATACTTGGAGGTTTGTTTGTATGTGTTTCAAAATAATATCTGTTGAGCAATGGAGTATGCCAGTGGTCATCTCAAGTGTGGATATTTACAATGAAGTCTTAACACAGAGGAATATAAGAGCATTCACTTTCTTGAGTACACTAAAACCATGCTGGTGTTTATCAGTATATGTGGCTTATGTGTGGTTTATTCATGCTTAGCTGTGAGCTATGAGTAAACCAGATTGCGTGGAACATGTCAGGACCTCTGATAGCAGCTGGGCATACCCTGACTTGATGGGTGGCATCCCTCTTTTTCACAGAAGTGGAGTAGGTATACCTAGCTGAGCATGTTTCCTAACAGAAGTGGGAGCTTTATGAAGTGATGAAATTTAGCAACTTTTTTGGAAACACATATTAACAATCTCACTATTATTTCTCATTAAAGTATTCCAGAGAAGTTTCTAAGTTGTTTTTTGGAAACAAGAGGGGAAAAAAAGAAAATTGTGCTTTGATCCTAATGTTTCTGATTCACTCAACAAAATGCATCAAGTCTTTGTTCTGCGTTATGTTTTCTCTGCACACAATGCTGCCTGCTTACCTTTTATTTAGCCATCTGATTGTTGCATGTTTCATTCTCTAAACCACAACAGACCACTGGTGTAAAGTGATTTGTTGTCTCTTTCCTTTTCTATACTGTTCCTTTTCTGAAGTATACAAATAAATATATAGAAATATTTATGGTAATTAAAATATTATG
Source organism: Lagopus leucura (assembly GCF_019238085.1). Classification (NCBI taxonomy): domain Eukaryota; kingdom Metazoa; phylum Chordata; class Aves; order Galliformes; family Phasianidae; genus Lagopus; species Lagopus leucura. Next base: position 1,341,119 of record NW_024962258.1, read on the forward strand.
TATTCTTCCAGTTATCATGTTGTGATGATACTAGGTCACTGCCATGGCACGTTTTGATTCGAGTCTGGATCAATGCTCTTAAATAAAAATTTTCCTGAGGAAGCAGCTAATGATCCAATAATAAAATAACAACATTTGTAAGTACAGATAAATAGAACTTTGCTAACACTGTGTTTGAGTACATGCTAGGAAACACTGGGGAATGAGTCTGACAACAGGGACTAAAAAAAGATTACCAAGGCCATCTGGAACACTTCATAGATTTAGATAGTTGGATTTTGAGAGTATTGCTGCTTGTCTCACAGTGCTTCTTAAACAGTATTATTGTACCGTTACTTGCTTGGAATGTTTCCTATACCTTTCCCAGCATGTCTTAGCAAACATAATGTTTGTGTAATTTTCTGTTCAGAGAAAGGAGGAGATGCAGAAGCATGGATGCCTGTCTAGGGGAGTTCTGGATTTCAGTCTGTGCTGACAGTGTTGGATTGCTGTTTTGGGGGACTCAGATTAGCTACTGCAATTGAGATGCAAGGTCAAGGATTTCTTGCGCACACACACTTTTATCTGTGAGGAAGTAGTTTGGTTGGAAAAGCCCATGCACAAAAATAAAAACCTGTTAGATGCATAAATAAATAGATGTATTAAGCTTGTATTCAGTCAGTAAGTATTTCAGGATTTCAGTCCTTCACAGCTGTATCCAAAAGCTGTAAAAGATCTGGAGGACCTGATGGTGGCTTGGTTATGTCCATAGAAGCCCAAGTTTTTCATTCCATGTTTTTAAATGTAAAGCAACAGAACAGTGCTGCCAAATGCACGTGCTCTGATCTAATCTGCTTTCTGGGTTTGCCAGCTGCATACCAGCTGTGCTGACCTGAGCGTTGCCAGGAGACAGCTGGGCAGAGAGGCTCTGTGCAAACCCACAGCGGCAGGGGGAGCTCAGATCAATGAAATCTGTTTTTTTATGACTGTCGAAGGAGGAAGGTAGGTGAGCTGGGCCCTGGTGACTGCCTGTCCTGAAATCATATGAAAATCCAGAAAGCAAATATCATTTCAGTAAGAACTGAATTAACCAGTTCTGGAGTTTCTCTGATAATTGAGACAAAATGACAGTATCTAGTGGTAGTATCCTGTGTTCTAATAAACACTGAGTTGGAGTAATACTGGCAGCAGGGCTACACCCAGTACAATATTTTAATTCTGTTATATTTCTGTATCTGGGCTTCTGTCTTTATGATTACTGTGTAACAACTTATAACTGAAGCAGCTTGACTTGTTTCGATTTATGTTCTGGTAGGATTTGAAAAATAGGTGATTTCAAAATGGTGTGTTTGAAAGCAAAGAATTTTCAGCCTGTGAACTTTAATGGGAATTTCCCCACTCTTCTCTGTCACCAGAAAGTTAGCAACAAAAGTATGATAGAAAGGGAAGGTGACGATGAGAGACTGTAAACCCAGATGCATAATCTGATTGTGCATCCATTGAGGTGGAGTTGCAGAGAGATAAAGCATAAGATAAACAGAAGTCATTCATTGATGTTATGAATATCACTGTATTGACCTGCTATCTAGTGAAAGCATTACATGGGTCTAATAATTGTTTTGCCTCAATTCCTTTCCATTTATTCTGTTACTAACATAAAATTTTTCAGATGCAGTCTTGAAACTTAGTTATTTTTTTCTTTTGTGTAAATGACATGTTCAGCTGTGAATTATGTAAGTAGACCAAAGTACTCAAAGTTTCTCTGAAGAGATAGATTTCATTGTCAGTATGTAGTGCAGTTGCAGCAAATATTCTTACTCTGAGTTCACTTGAGCAACTGTGTGGTGCCTGTACCTACCCAACGCCATGTTCTTGACACACGTTGCCAATGTATTAGCTGCGGGTTATGAGTCTTCCCATAGTCTTTTCTGCCCTTTTGATCATCTTTAAGTTTCTGATATCATGATTGCTTTTCTTATGCTTGTTCTGCTGCTACTCATGCCTCTTTTCTGTCTGTTTCATTCAACAGTGCCATCTTCCTGCTTTTCCTTTTCGAAATTTGTTGCATGAAGGTGGCCTGTAAGGCTTCAGAGCTTACTGGTCTTTATGTATTGAGCTTGACTAGTTGTTGCTTTAGCTGAGGAGTTTTTTGTAACTTAAATAAACCTCCTGGCATTCTATTAGAATTCACACACTGAAGTTAGGTTTGTGTTTTAACACTTTTTCAGCTTGCAATTTTTCACACTTAGAATTCTTCCCTTCTGTGATGTTCTCGTTATCCCTTTCAACAGAACCATTTTTCAAATTCCTTCCTGTATCTTTTACAATTAAAAGAATAGTACTACTGTCTTCTACTTTGCTAAATCTATTTTTATTGTTCCCACTCATCACCTGTATCCCTGTAGAATTTGTATTGCCCTCTGTTCTGCAAACTGGCAAATCAGAGTATCTTGACATTGTGCATCCTGTTGCTTCCTTCCTTTATGCTAAATCAGTCAGATTTGTAGTGAGTATGTGGTAGTGTCAGGTTATCTGTTTGAATTTTATTACTGTGCTTAAAGTTTAACTAAGTTTAAGCAGCATGCTTGGGCTGAGACTTTTTGAAAAAGGACTTGTGAAATACAGTTAGAAACAATGATTTTCAGTGGCATATTTGTTTTCCTTAGAAGATTCCTTACACTGTTACAGTACCAAATTTTCTATAAGAGTATATTATGTTTTGCTGTGATAGTCTTCGCTAATTTTTAGGATTTGTTATACTTCCTTACATTGCCAGTATCATAGCTAAGACTCATTCTTTGGTGTCTTGCTTCGTGAGAGTGAAGCATTACTCCTGAGAGTATATAGTTTAAAAATAGATTGTAAGGGAGCTTCTTCAGATTTTCTCTGTCTTATGGCTATATCAGAGCTATTGCTAGTTCTGAAAAAATACAGAATGATTACTTTTTCAACCAAATCAATCTCTAGACCTGTGTAATGCTGAGAAAGATGAGATTAATAATCACATTAGAAAGTTTAAAGTACACGTCAATTAAGAGCTCTGCAACTGCAGATTGATTTTAATTGTAAAAATTTCTGTTATGGGCATCATTTTAAGTATACTGTAATTTACAATGCAAAACGTAATCTACTCTATTCCCTAGTAGTGAAATAGGGTACTCAAAAGATGCTTGGTTCATGCCTGGGGAGAATCATTAAATGAAATTGATAGTATGATCCCAATGAATGAAGTGCGTATTTCAAAATAGGAGTCTGAAAATGCTAATTGTAGTCTGTGAGGACATCAGATACTCTGATTTTGTTTTTCTTTCTACAAAATAATTCTGGAATATAATGGCCTCTATGACATGATGCAAATCTGTTTTAGTCTAGGACTTGCTACTGTGATTGCTTGGTTGTGCCTTAGGCTGTGTTTATTGGAAAGCCAGAGTTTTGCATGTTGAGATTCAGAGGTAGTCTTACAAGAATGGTAGGTTTTACTGCCAGCTCTTAAAATTATTCCAGAACCAGGTAGCAACACCTCTGTGGAAGCCCACTGAAAACTGGGGAACTTTGTATGGATTCCAGGGGATCAGTGTCTAAATGAATCCTAGCTGACTGCAGATCTGTTTCACAGTTAAGATATTTGTCATACAGTGAGTTTTGTGTGTGATAAACATCATGTGGGGAAAGGTAAGTCCTGCACTCCTACATCATTGCATCAGTAAGTGGATTTTTTTAGAAGCAACTTTTATTTTTCAAGTGAAAAAGAGATGTAATTCGTCTAGGAAAATTCACTTTAGATGAACTGCTCCTGTCTTCCTTAATATCTGAAGCAAAAATATTAAATTATTAAATTTAAATGTGGATGCAACAGTAACCATTGCAGTGGGATTGCTCTGACATGATTTGTTTATGCATTTTGTGAAAATAATATCTTCAATTACATAATACTGAAAAATGTTTTTCTGAATGTGTAGCTTCACATTCGGAAGTTGTTAAAATCATCATCTGCCTACAAACGTGTCTCCTTTGCAGCTTCTTTTAACAACTGACAAAAGTGCTCAACATCTTATTAAAAAATGCATCATACTAACATATAGCAATGAAATTTCACATGATTTTCAGCTCTGCTTGGTAGACTTCTGTTGCATTTGAAACTTAACAGGAAGAGTGACAGCCAACAAGGTATTTTAATTCTTTGAATGCTGTAATACTGGTTGCTTCTGAGCATGCTATAATGACAAACTACAGTCAGCATTCTCCATTTACTTTACAATACTTCTGAACTGATAAAAACAATTAAGAATCGATGAATCTGGCATAGCTGAAAGTTTTTTAATCTTTCCATCTGCAGTAATGATATAGAAAATGTATTAAGTAATAACCAGGTGGATTTATTCTGTAATCATTCTTACATCAGAATTCTTGTAATGCTGTCTGAATCTGCGACTAACAGGGAATCATCTAAATCTAAAAAATAAAAAATTTTAGCTACTTCAACAGGATTGTAGTTGGTCCTATCACAGGGTGTCAAGATTTTCTCATGTAATTGCATAATAAGACTTTAAAAGAAACCACCTACCTTTACTAATTTCTGAAGAACTGATCCACAGTTGTTTTATGACACATGAAGAAAATCTACTGAAAAATCCAGTTTGTTTCTATAATGATGGTTTAGTTCTGAGTGCATAAAACTTTTCTCTCACTAACAAAGCAAATATGCATATACAATGGACAGTTTGAGAAGGTATTATATATGTGATCTTAATTACTGTTTCAGACATTCTGTTCTGTTAGTCACCTGTTTTCACTTTTGTCTGTGTTCTTTTTTGGACAAACATGAGGTTATTGATAGTGTTGCTGTGTTGGATGCATACTGTGAAAGGACAGATAAAGTATGGAAGTTTGGCTGCCTTGGAGTTGATGAGAATCTCTGACAATCTGAGGTAGAGAGTCTTCAGAATATTTTGGGTTTTGGATGTGCCCTCAAAATCAACTCCAACCTGCTCAAACTAAAGCAAATTGGACTTTGTAACTCAGTGCATATGTTTTTGAAGATAGGATTTCAGTAGTTGCATACTGAACACGGTGGAACTGTGCACCAAAGGCCTTTGGTTCATGCAAGGTGCCCTGAGTTTATCTTAAAAGATGGGGCTGTATAGGATCAAACTACCTGAACATTTTCTGTTTTACCTATTTCCATAAACCAAAGGTTGAGAGAAGCTGCAGTTTCCCCCCAAACTATTCATGGTCGTTTTTGCTGTCTAAACAAAATCTCCCACTGGATTCCACTGCAACCTCCATGAATTGGAGAGGTTCTCTGGACTACTTCTCATCTGAACATTGCAAAATGATTAGCTGGAACTCCATGCATACTTGCAACTGTCTTTTCAGCATAGAAATATTTTAAGCAGATATATATTGGCAAGATAGTCCTCCTATTGCTCTTCTCTCTGTAATCTCTGGCATTATTTGAAGAAAACCAGATTTAAGATACTTTGATTTTCTTGGAGATTGCCTGGACTGAGCAACAGATAAAGCTCTGCAAAGTCTTAATTGTGGTTTTCACAGTTTAAAGTCCTTAGATAGCATCTAGAAAAACAGGTGATGTGGATCTGTTCTAAGGGTCTTGTAGGCATTTCCATTCACAGAATCATAGTTGAGGTTGGAAGAAACTTCTGGAGGTCACCTGGTCCGTCTACCCCCAAAAGCAGATTGACCAGGACCATATCGAAGGGCTTTGGAATGTTTTCAAGGATGGAAACTCCACAAATTCTCTGGGCAGCCTGTTCCATTGCTTAGGCATCCCCACAGTGGAAAAGTAGTTCTGTATGTGTTCAATCCCCCTAAATCTTCTCTTCTGAACAGTCCCAGCTGTCTCAGCCATTCCACTCAGAAGAGGAGCTCCAGTCTCTTGGTCATCTTGCTTGCTGCCTGCTGGACTCTCTCCACTATGTTCATGTCTCTTAAGAGCGTACATGGAAATCCTAACACCAACATACCCCACAGTACAGTACTCAGCTTGCTTTGGAATTATTTATCTTCGTATTTCTCTTGAAAGATGCATTTTGCAATGAATATATCGCTGAAAAAGGGACTGAAATTATTTGCATGGAAATTTCTATGCAATTCAGAAATGGTATTATTATGATATTATTAAATGAAGAAAAAAGTTGTTTATATACAGACAAATCTGCATGGACTCTTGTAAGCATGTATGCAATGCAATTCAAATTTCTAAGAAATAATTCAAAGCGATGCTCAAGGATTGTATCAATTAGAAATAGTTCTGTTTTCTTTTTTCACAACCTGACAAACCTTTACATGATACCTGACAATGGGGTAAGGGAATGGTGTTTGTTATGAAGCTTAAATTGCTAAAGAAGAAGAGGCATAATTTGCTCTCTAAACACATATGCTACGTATCTATTCCCCTAAGCACGTCATCTACTGAAAATACTGTGTGACAATGTAAGGGTTTATGGTTTCTTAGAAGAACTATAAGGTCTTTATGTGGTAAACAACAGTGCTCTCAGTGGGCAAGGAATGATTGTGTAGTATCTCTTGTCCCTAAGTACCTTTTATGAGTTTAGAAGCAGAACAACATGCATAAATCTGGTTTGTGTTTAAACTGTGTTAACAAAACAGCTGTAAAGGTTTTCTGTCCTAAAATGTTATTCTACAACATCTTGTCTACATAACCTGCTCTGTATGAAAATACACTAAATTGTTTGGGAGGTGTGAACAATAATCTCTGTCTCAGAGATTACTCAGAGGAAAATGTCTTTCCCAGTCTCATTCTTCTATTCCAAGCAACTGTGGCAAATTAAAGAAAATAAAATTCTAAGTCTTTCTCTATGTATCAGTTACACTGTATGTAGGTCTCTGAGCAGTATTTAAAAGACAAAGAACTGAAAACAATATTCGTGCTGACAGTGCACAATCTTACTAATACAGCTTTAGGAGGCTCATCGTTTTTAAAAACTATAAATGCTCTTTTGTCATAGTTGTAGTTAGTTCAGGAAAGTGTCTCAGCTGTGGTAATCAGCATTTTATTTTTACAGTCTGCTAATGATGTTTTCAATCAGATATATCATAAAAACTCTTTGTGTGAAATGGAGAAACATAAACAGTAAATTGTTGTTAAATAGGGTCCACACTAAATGCCCACAGAAAAATGAATCAGTAGGTTCAAAGAAAAATGAATCAGTAGGTTCAAAGAAAACTTGAAAAGAGTTTCCACATGAATATTAGTAAAGTTCTCAGAATTAAGACACTATTATCCCTTATTTTGTTCTACCTAAGAGTCAAAAAAATTTTATCCAACTATGGGAAGAGATAAAGTTGAAGTTTTCAAGGTAGTTGAAGATGTACAGTTTCTCGATACCTTTTTACATTTCAAATTAGTTCCCACTCAACTTTCTATGATCAATACAAGTAATCTGACGTACTCAAGAATATCAGGTAGAGTGCTGGACCCTGAAAACAGAAATCTCATATACATTTTTATGATGTTTAATAAGGAAATGGAATATATGCAGCTCCTCCTGCAGCAAGTGGAATATCCTTTGCTCTCGGAAAGAAATTGAATAATACATGCTAGCTTAAATCTTCTGATAATTATTTAATAATCTGAATGAACAGGAGCAATAGCAGCAAGTCTTCCTCCACACAGGAAGTATGACTAGGAGGCAAAACTCAGAAACACAGAAAGGAAGCATTAGGAAGGTGAAAACAAGGACGTGTAACCTGTGAGGGACATTGTCCAAGCGTGGTGGAAGGAGCCTAGTAAGGCCAAATCCGGAGTGGATTTGAGTCTGGCAGAGAATGTCATACAATTGGAAGGGCTTCTGTAAGTAGATGCGTGACAAAAGGAAAGCTAGGGCAGATGTGGACCCACTGCTGAATGTGGCATCTGGGGAGGAAGAACTCCAGGTACTGTTGGAAACAAATCTAAAAATTTGAGCGAACAGTATATAATACATAAATCCTTAGTTGGTTCAAAACGATAGTAAATGGAGCTGACAGATGTAGATGAAAGGGTATGGAAAGATGGAAGATGTAATGATGGAGTGCACTGAATTTAGATGCTATGTATTTAATTTTTTATAGAGGTTTGTTTGTTTGTTTTTTTCTTTTTTTCAGGGATAAGACAAGATGATGGACTAGCAGGTAGGCTATAGTTTCACAATTACAACTTGGGCATACAGTATTTAGATGGAGTAAAATCACTGTAATCGTTCTGTAATGGACACTGCCTATCTTACAGACTGAGGCATCCCACTGTGCTCTCCAGCACTGAGCTTTCAGTGTTAGACCCTTTAATACTGAAAAGTGTGCATCACCAAAATATTTTGCTCTCTTCTACCTTTTCACTTTTGCTAAGCTTGTTAATGAAGATAAGTGTGGATATTTAATTTCCTGTGTTTTTCTTCAGCATGTTCTTAAGTCTGTTTATTTCCCCAAACTGGAAATGGGTTATGCAAGTGCATTAAGCCAAAAATAGTTTTTAAGTTTATTTAAGACTGATTCCTGAAGTTCCATTGTAGAGGTTCTCTAATTTCATATCATTGCTATGTCATTTTCATTCAAGAAATTTGAAGTTTGGTTGGTTCCCAGTTCCTATTCAACAAAGGGGATAAGCTTCATCTTATCTACAGTATCTTAAAGCTAAGTATTTTAATTTAGTGATGGTCTTAAGATAGTCTTATCAATTGTACCTTCCTGTTTTTTTTCCTTTTAAGAGCCATTTGATCAATATGTGACTATGTTTTTATTATTCCACGATGTTTTGTATTGTTTTACTTTCTTCAGTCTTTGACCCATGTTTCTTCAATCAGTGTATGTGTTTTCTGATTACATCTTTTTTATATCAGCCCAGTTCCAAAATCATATCTTCTGATCTTATTAACCCTACTTTGTCCTTGTTCTTCATATATAGTAAGTGCACATCTTTCCCAGTTTACATTTTTTAGTTTAAGGATCCTTTTAGCTGTTTCCTAGTAGTCATCCCAGACAAGAACAGTGTTTTTTGTGAGTGTCTCCCAAATAAGGGACTTGCAAAAACCTGTGTCTTGAATTTTTGTAAGATTGTCAATGTTTCACACTTCCTGTCAGCATGGGAAGAATTTTGTTATCATCAGGGAGTTCATGTGTTACAAAGCTAATTTTAGGCTTACATTCTTTATATTTCATACTGGAGCATAAAATCAAATGATTACAGTTTGATTTACATATTATAGGATACATTTTTAGTCTTGCAATTGTTTTTAATTATTTGTGAATTGTCCAAAGTTGTGAAAGCCACTAAGAAGAAATGATTGAAAGCCATAATGATGCTATCTGTAATAAGATTAGAGTATTGTTCTTCTCTGGTTTATGAGAAAATGTAATAAAATAAAATTTTCTGGTTTCAAATTGCTTCTTTTTTTTTCAATCTGTTTACATTATCCCCAACCTGAAGAGAAAAAAAAAAAGCAGAACAAACAAACAAAACCTCATATGAGCAAGCAATAATATCTTTCTCTGTCATTTATGAACTCAGTGTTAAATGTGAAATGTTGACTTCAAATGCTAAGTTCAATAATAGATTATGAGACCTGTGTACCACTAGGAATTTTAGAAAGAATGAGGGAGTACCTGAGCATAGATGAGAGTAAGGTGTTATTCCTTCTTAATGTTCCTAGAAGCCACAGTAAATTATGTACTAAAGTAAGTAAGAAGTATTCCATACAGTTGCAGTCCCGGCTGCAGATAGAGGGAAAATGAATTTTCATGACCCAAGTAGAAATAGAAATGTTACAGCTTTTGGTACTCTTCCCAGGGCCTATGTCTCTTCCCTGGGCGGCTGCACCTGTATGTGCACTGTTCAGCAGTTTGTCAGTAGTTCACTTTCAAATTCAATGAATCTGTTCAAATTCATAACAGATGTAAACCTCCCACTATGTACAGATACACAAAGTTATGTGACAGTTGAACACTAGCTGCTAATATTAAAAACTGGATGCACTTCTAAATTTTTATATTCTGCATAGCAAGCATATTTAAGAATAGCTTTAAAGTTTTTCAGTGTTTGCTTAAGCATATGTTGGGAATTAAGAAATTTTGAATTTCTTATTAGAGACTATATTTCTCTTTATATTAGAGCCTTATTTCTCATTAGAGACTATACAATTATTTTCTTCTGTATTTTGTTTCAGTCAAATATTTAGTGATGTGTGTAAACTTGTGTTTCAATAATAGTGAAATTATGATAAATTATGATTTATATTTAATGTCATACTGAATTTATAATATTCTTTAAATAAAAAAGATTAACTTATTGAAACTTAGAGCAGTGGAGTGAATTACTGTCAAATCAAAAACACCTTAAAAGTAAGCAGATTTTAAAGATTGCAGTGTAACCAAATCTTAAATGGCATAACAAATCATTAGGTAACTGTATAGTTTAATATAGGTGGTATAGACAAAAATTAATAAATTTGTAATTGCATCATGAAGCTAGCTCTTCTGTCAGTTTTATCATCGGATCCGTACTAAGGCGGGAGCAATCTGAAAGTCTAGTACCTATATGAGCTACTTGGAAATTAGTGCCTCCTGTTTTATTAGATTGACCCATGGCATCAGTGGTGGATGTTGGTGGTATGGCAGTAGAGGTTGAGCATTCCCACCAATGTTCTGTTCCATTTTGTTGTCATGTGACAGATGGCAGTAGAGGGGCAGTCTGACAAAATGGTGTCTGACACAGAAGTGCATATGCAAGGCAAAGATGTGGAACTGAATTCCTCCGCGCAGAAGAAGTGGCACCCACTGACATTCATTGGCAATTACCTTTTATAACAGCCCAGCAGTGGATGTTAGTGAAAATTCAACTGTGTGAACATTTTCCTGTCAGTGGCTCTGTGACAGCAGCTGTGAAACAGTGGATCACCTCTGCTGGCACAGGTTTTTACGAGAGCGGTGTGCCCTCTTGTTGATTACTGGTGAAAATGCATAGCTAATGGAAGTGACTGTGTTGAAAAGTATTGTTTTGTAGCTCTATCTAACAGTATTACTGTGCTCTTCCTATCTTTTGTAGTTTCCACAGAAATAAATAGGAGGCATTACTTACGCATTTCTCATTCGCTAGTTTACTGGTATTCACTATTAAATGTGGATTCTTGAGGAAAAAGCAGAATGCAACTGAGGAAAAGCATTTGATTGAAACAATGTGAACAAATAACAGTAGATGATTAAAGTAAGATATTACAGCATAACAGTTACAACTCAGACTTTTGTTTAACACATGGACTCAAGTGAAAGGTCATCTGGTTTTGTACCCTTGGAATAAAGCATCTTTTTAAAAATGAGCTCAGTATATTATGTCTGAAACTGTTCACTGGAAATTAAAAAGTGTATAAGATTATGTATTTTAAGAAATCATAGATTTAATTGTTTCATATTTGTGCATGTTTAAAATACTGCCTGTAAGTTTCCCCATTGTAGAGGAGCTTTTTTGTCTTATACGTAGACTGAATATTGAGCTATGAGTAGTGTTTATTGAGGGAATAAATGCAATATTTTAACTCATTTTAAAGAAAATTCTCAAAAGTATTTTCAATGAAATCTGATCAATTACAGACCTCTCTCTTTTTTTTAATGTTCAAAGAATGTGCGTATTTGAATGCCTCAGATAATTACAACATTCCTAGAAAGGTATATTGAATAATAACGAGTTTATTCTAAATTAATGCTGTAATTTGTTGTGGAAGGCATTATTATACTATTACATTAGTTCAAATTTCATATTGCATTTTCATTCATGTACATTAATTGCTTAAGACAAGTAATTAAAGTCATTCTTAAAGTTTTATAGGATGAAGTCAGTAATGAAGGACATCCTGAGCTCTGTTTTTCACCTCCAGTGAAAACTAAGTTGTTCTTTGATTAGGCTTTAGTGCCTTAACCCTTTTTGGCTAGTTTCCGTCAGTGTTCTGAATACTGCTGTCAACTCATAGTTGTTTTTATGTATGACTTCACTGATTTGCTTTAGTTGAAACAGGTCATCCCACAACACTGAAAAATGTTACTGAATTTCAAGTAGGTGTTTTTTTTTTCCTCAAGTGAGTCCATGGAAGATGACAGTTCTGTTTAGTAGCTTGTTTTGCTAAGATTCATTATCACAACTAGTAATCTAATGCTGATTTTGTCACCTTACTGTCATCTGAACTATGAGAAAATAGTGTTGTAACCAAAATGCTGTACCACACTTGGTTTTAGAAGGATTTCAGTGTCCTCCAAAGTTTGAATGTTCATTTCGTTGTATTGGTTTTCAAAGAAAAATATTTGTCAGTCTCTGACAATTTCAGATTTTTTTTTTTCCTAATCGTAATTCTACCTCACCTATGCTAGAATGCATTGTTCTTCATTTTGAAGTCCATGACTATTAAATCTGTGGCTTTTACTTAATCTTTAGTCTCTCACCTAATGAAAAAAACTGATCAAGGACTCTGATACAAGGAAGACATTTAAATATTTTGAACATCAATTTGAAATTCAGAAGCTAGTCTTAAGGGAAAAAAGTGGCTAACTACAAATCAAGCAATATGGTACAAATCATGCCATATGAGTAAATATGTATTTTGTCTGCAAATTAATTAAAAACTGCTTATACCTCATAGGAAATGAATTTGTGTCCAGGAAACACTTCAGTGTCCACATTAAACTCATGTAAATACTGATTAAGTGTACAACATTCTGGTCGTTTTTCAGATAAGATTTGATTGAGCCAATTTGATGGTTCATTTGGGCTGTGCTTACTCATTTAGACCTTCTGACAATAAAAGCTGTTTCTCCTTTTACAAATATGTTGCTTGCTGTAAACATAGAATTTAGAGATTTTTTAGCATCTTCAGTTATGTTACAAGAGTAAGCTCAGTAGTATCTTTCCCAAGTAGTATCCTGAAAATTAATTTGGTCAAAATCATGATCACAAACAAGTGTTTAGACTTTTCACAGAGAATTTGGGAATTGTCTTTTTTCAGTGTAATTACTGATTTTTTTTATCTACAATTAGATCAAATATATTTGTTAAATATAAAAATGGAGTCTGGAAAGTAAATAAATGGAGGTCAAGAACTCTTTAATATCATAGGTGAATTTCTGCTCTAATTTGCTTCTTATTACATCTCTCCTAAAGAATTTTATTTGCAAATGGGCAGTTGTCCAAGACCTTTGCATCTTAGAAATCTGCCTGTTTCCTTTGGTCAGTGCATGAGTGTAGAAAATGTTTTTTAAATTTTAGTATAATTTGTAATGATGCATAGTTTGCTCCAAAAGAAATATCTCTGATTTATTTCCGTGGATCTACATCATATACAAAGAGTACACTATTAGATAGAACAATCTCAGTTACAAAACACTATTTTTCAACATAGTCACCACTGTTAGCTATGTATTTTCTCCAGTGATGAACAAGAGACTACATGCTATGCTTGTAAAAATCTGCACCAGAGGAGGTAATCCATTGTCACCACTGCTGAAATACATTCTGACTCACTAACATCCACAATTTGGTCCGTGTTCAGCAAGCATCAGTGAACATCAGTTCACTGATTCATAGGAATGCCATTTTTTCTGCACAGAGGAATTCAGCAACACACCTTTGCACTATGCACACTTCTATGTCCAACAGCATTCTGTCAAACTGCCCCGCTGCTGCCATCTGTCACATGGTAGCAACATATAATGGAATATGGTCAAGAATTTTCAACTTTTACTTCCATACCACCAACATCTGCCTCTGATTTTGTGGGGCAGTATTATAGAAAAGAAGGCACTGCTTTCAGAGCAGCCTTTGTGCATGCAAATACCTAAGTTGAAAAAAAAAAAAGGAGTAGAACTTTTCCCTTCCTTAATGTGAAATGGACAGTATTTTTATTCTTATTTCAGTCGTAACACCGGATTCTCTAATCTTTAATTTTGGTTTTATTGTCCTGGCTTTTGTAAAATGATTAAAAGGGCTGAGGAACTCTATTGGCATGGTGTCATTTGCAGATATTTTACATTATATACTCCGGAAATTTAAGCATGAAATCCTCTTTCCCAAATATTTCTAAGCTGGAGAATTTCCCAAACCCAGTCATCTTCTATCCTGAGATTTATATTATGAATGGTGTTAATGTGGCCTAGCCACTTGAAAATGTAGGCTAGATTACCTGTAGTTACATTGCAGATCTATACAAATCATACAAAACAGCTTTGAATTTAGCAAAAATATGAGGGTTTCAGGTTAACAGATACAGACATCCAAAACACATAAGGCTACTCCATTTCCGTGGTTTGCTGAAATTTTGTTTGTATTTTTCAAGTCTTACTGACAAATATTAACATGACCAACGCTGAATGCTGCAACTATCTCATGAACAATATTTGCTAAGGATAACTTCAAGCTTCATTTTAAATATAGCTATTTGATGTTTTTAGAGTGATTTTTAAGTTCCATTTGAAAATGGAAGATTCCTGTGGAAAATTGAGTGCATGGATATTCCACATAACTAGTCAGAATAGGGTATATTTTGGAGATGAGCTGTAACCAGACATAATTCATAATTTCTCAGTGACACTTTTATCTCCATTTCTAATTTGTCTACTACAACTATAGCTTAAGAATGTTGACGTTTTTTCACTTCACTCTGCAGTGCACTGTGCGGGATATTTATTATCCCATATTTTCAGACAGTAATAGAAACGTACTCTGATGCAAACTCTGGAAAGTGCTGAGAATTTACCTATGGGAATGTTTGTTCCTGAAAAGGGTGTATATGTGTTAGGAAGAAAAGATTTATACCATTAATCTTGCTGATACTGAAGTTAGTAGATGTCATACACTTGAATTTGGAGCTTAGTTTAGAATTTTTTTGACGGCTGTGTGTTTTTAATGTTTTCTTTTAAGCTGTGCCTTTTACTTGGGTATGTAGGCATCTTCCTTATATATTTCTCCTCTAGTTCATTCTAAACAGTTAATTGTATTGTATTAAACATAAATCAATGTAGGTTTCTTCAAATATTTGCATTTGAGTGCACAGTTTCTTTTGTTTTCTAAGCATCCTGTCATTTTCCTTACTTTCTATATTCACCACCTAGAGACAGCTTTCATATTTTTGTGTTCCTGTGAGCTGCATGCTTACAACTCTGTCAGAAAGCACAGTGCATATTGTCAGAAAATGCAGTGTACATTTTCAAAAAGCTTTGTAATAATTGTAGCCGAAAGAGTTTAATTTGCTAAGGTCTCATCAACTTCACCTATGCAAATTTTTTATCAGAAGTGTTTTTGCTACCAGCAATATCCTTTTTGAATGAGACTTTCTTCCTTGACATAGCCTATTACTCCTTGTACATTATTTTGCAGGAATTTAGTGTTATGTTAGTGTGTTTATAATATTCAGAGGAAAATCATGCATGAAATGCTACATGGAGAAGTTATACATTTCCAAATATCTTCTTTTTCTATTGCAACATTAAAGCCACATTAATCTCTAGCCTTGAACTAACTATATATCAGCCAGTTAAATATTGCTCTATGAAGAAAATACCTTTATCACCCCAGAAAGTAAATGAATTACGAGTACAATCTAACCTAAATGAAAGCCAGTGTACAGGGAAAGAGCCTGATATATACAGATAGAGACACCTCCTGCTCTGACTTTTCCCTGTGGGAAAAGATGTAAGATTCCTTTCTTAACTACTGAGTAAAACTGATGAAATAAAAGCTGATGATATAATAGCTTTTGTTATAATTGTTTCGAAAGTTTCAGTCTTTTTCATTCCAGTGTGTTTGTATTTTGTGTTTTTATATCTTCTGCTGGATAACAAAAATGTGTATTTGATTAGTTTCTCTCATTTTATTACTTATAATGCAGATGTTTCAATATTGGATGGGATCTTAATTTATCTAAATGTGTTACATTTTTGTCTTCAAACATCTTCACATTATATGTACATGCATATACCTGTATATGCTGTGTTATACACAGTCATATGTAGGTTGCTTCAAAAATAATGGCTCCTAGTTATTTCCAACACATGCAAAGATCACAATGACACTACTTGATAGAGAAAATTCTTAGCTACAGAATCTGATTTTTCAGTATAATCACCACCATTAGCTGATTCTCAAGGGTGAGCTGATCAAGACACTGTTCACGGTTCACAGCATGACGGCTGTATGTGGCCATCCAGAATGCATCTTGTTTTTGATGTTGCTGTCACCGCTGCTGAAACACCATCCACCACCTCACTGTGCTCACATCCACTGTTTGGTCTCCATAAACATGCTGCAATCATCAGTGAATGTCAGTGCGTGCCATTTTTTTCTGCGTGGAGGAATTCATTTCCACATCTTTGCTTCACATGCACTTTCCTGTCAGATGCCATTCTGTCAAGGTGCCCCACTGCTGCCATCTGTCACACGGCAACAAAATGGAACAAGGTATTGATGGGAAGTTCAACCTCCATTGTCATACCACCAACATGTGCCACTGACACTATGGGTCAGTAGTACAGAGTATAGCGTGAAACACTGTTCTTGTAGTGATTCTGAAACCACATACTTGTTTGTGGAAACGGTCATTGCTGTCTAGATCACAGTATACATTTGCAGTATAGTGCATACACATATAATGTACTGTATATAGTGTGTGTGTATATATATATTTAGATCCTGTTCTATATATATAATACAGTATGTCTAACTACGTATTTCTATAGGATATAGTAGTATATATTGTTCTGTATTTACAGTTACGCATGTACGTGTACCAGCACTTGTGAAAATTGTCTTCGTATATCAGAATATCATAGTATGACTGGTTGGAAGGGACATCGAATATCATCCAGTTCCAATCCCCTGCCATTGTCAGGCTTGTCACCGAATAGATCAGGCTGCCCTGGGCCCTGTCTAACCTGGCCTTGAACACCTCCAGGGAGTTGCATTTGCAGCCTAATCTGGTGCTTCACTTTCAGTCAAGAATTTCCTCTATATCTAATGTAAATCTGTCTTCTACTTTAAAACCATTCCCCTTTATGCTATCATAGAATCATAGAATCACTCAGATTGGAAAAGACCTTAAAGATCATCAAAGCCAACCACAGCCTAACCATACTACCCTAACTCTAACAACCCTCCGCTAAATCATGTCTCTGAGCACCACATCCAAATGGTTTTTAAACACACCCAGGGATGGTGACTCCATCAGATTCCTGGGGAGCCTATTAAGCACAACTCTTTCTGTAAAGAAGTTTTTTTTTCATCACTATCTGCCTTTGTAAAAAGTTGATTTTCTTTCTGCTTATAATCTCCCTTTCAGTGCTGAAAAGCTGCAATGGGGTCTCTCTGTAGCCTTCTCTTCTGGCTGAACATGCCCAGCTCCTTCATAGGGAGGAGTCCTTTGATCATCCTCGTGGCCCTCCTCTGGACCCATTCCAAAAGTGTCCTGAGCTGGGGACCTCAGAGCTAGACACATTACTTCAGATGAGGCCTAACAAGTGCAGGGTAGAGTGGGAAAATCACCTCCCTCCCCCTGCTGGCCACTCGTGTTTTGATGCAGCAGTGGATGCAGTTGGCTTTCTGTGCTACAAGAGCACACTGCTGGCTCATGTACAGGTTCACATCCGCTGGAACGTCCAAGTACTTCTCTGCAGCACTGCTCTCAAGAAGTTCTCCCAATCTTTATTGCACTTGGCTTTGTTGAACTTCGTTAAGCTCACACTTTTCAAGTCCGTCTAGGTCCGTTTGGATTGAATCCTTTTCTTCTGTTAAATCAGCTGCCCCACTCTTTGTTGTCTGCACACTTGCTGAGAGTGTGCTTGATCTCATAATCTATGCTATTGATAAAGATGTTGAACAGTAACAGTCCCAAGTCAGACCTCTGGGGGACACCATTCATAATTCTGCTTGAAGAGACAGCTCAAAGTAGTTGCTGTTTTGATTACATCATGTAAAATTGTAATACTGTTGGTGGTCTGTGCCACTGAACACTCTGGGCTCTCTTTTGTTGACTGACATATTGTGTATGACAGACCAAAGAGTAGAAATTACATTTTCTGGGAAAAAAAGGTTTTTTTCCCCCTAATTCAGTAATAATTTCCCCTCATAAAATGTGTGATAGTGAAATTCAAAAAAGAGGTAACTTTGATGTAGTGCAAATGACGCTTTGTAAATCAAAGAATTAACTAGGAACAGTGCTACATTTAGCACACTCTGCCAGCAACTGACCTCTGTATTCAGAATACTTGTTCATGTTTTCTTTGAGCTCCTTTGGTTGGACCTAACATTCAGCTTGCACTGAATGAGCTCTGTCTGAAGCTTGGCAGGAGCTGGAGAATAGTAGTGTGTGTTGTGATAAATAGTGGAACATGGAATGGATCAAGTGTGTTGGCACAACTGTTATTTGTATATATGTGTGATGATGTGTATATAAGTATGATGACTTAAAAACAGGTTTTGTTCACTGCAAAGTCTCTGTGTATTTTTGGGAATTAAGCCTTGGTCAGTGAATGAGAGGTTTGTATATACATGTGTATTGAATTTCTTTGTCTTCAGATAGTGGTATTTTATTTATAGTTAAAAGTTTAGAGAAAAGTTCTAAAGTGGTTCTTGAATGCATTGTCCTTCATATATGTCCTGAAACAAGTGGTAGATGTAAGGGTGACATACTTTTCTTCCATTATTTGATATCATTCTTCAATTGAATTTAATTTACTTCAGAAACTTTAAAAACAAACTTATCATAGTCTCTACATTTGCTGCTAGAAGCTAGCATGGAGATTTATGGCTGTTTGTATTGTAGTAGTTACAAATTCTGTAATAAAAATGAAATTTGCAATTCAAAATATGGTGTGTAGTGCATTTATATCGTGAGTAGCTGCTGAATGTGCAGTGACTTCCAAACTCATCTCAGGATAAATTTGAAGAACCTGTTTTCTAACAGAAGTCTTGTATAAAGTTGCAGAAAAATATGAAAATGAAGTAATTGAGGTCATGAAAACTGATCTGATTACAACATCTGAAGTTCTCCTTCTTGAACGTTTTTGCTTTGTACCTCTTTTATCTTTCAAGTAGTTATTTAGTAGTATAAGAGGTAATTGAGATAAAACGTCAAGTTCATGGGATAACAGCACCAAGTTACTAGATTCAAGCCTTTTCTTGAGCATTTCCAATGCAACTCGTTTTGTGTCTAGTGATTTTGCAGTCAAGTAATAGTGAAAAATGTCAGTCTTCTCTATACCATGAAAAACCCTCTAGATCACAGAAAAGATATGTTACTTAAAGAAAGAGAAGTCAGGGCTATGTGTAACTTCCAAGCTCTGAGCTAACAGTGCAGTAAGAATATTTAACATTCTTATTCTTGTAAGAAATAGTAATTTTTCTCCATTAAATAAATATAATATGAAATCGTGTCAAATCTTGCTCATAACTATTTGAAGCATGGAATTTGTACAGGAACATCTGCATTGTTACATGCTTCAAGAATATTTTTCAGTTGCTTGGGAAATTCTGCTGGACTTTGTTATTTTGAACAAAATTATATTTGCCTTGCAAGACAGAAATATATTTCAAATTTTTTTAATTCTTGCCGTGTATTTCTTTTAATTTAAACAAATAAGCTTGTAGATGTCTCGCTCCAATTTATAGGAGGGAGAGGAGGTTCTTTTATTATCTATATACCCGGCGTGAGATTAAGAAGCAACGGTTCAAATGTTGGTCCAACCAGTTTATTACAAATCTTAATCAGGGAAATGGGGAAGGGGAGGACGGACACTATTATGAATTAGGGTAATGGGGAAGGGAAGGAGGGTGATAGGAAAGATAGAAAAGAAGAAACAAGGGGTCTTTATAGGCAGCAGGAGGGACATAGTCACCACCATGGATCCAGCGTGGTTTGTAGTTCTGTCTTTGATCCTCAGTAGTGGTGGGTCGTCAGGCAGAGTTGTTGTGTTGACAACGACGATGGTGAGAAGGACGACGAGACACGACCATGGTGATGACGGCCCCTTTTCAATGGTTTCAAAGTGGTGAAGTCAGCTATCTTTGGAGTGACAGCTCAAATCCAAAGTGGTTGAGTCAGCTCTCCTTTGAGTGGCAGCTTCTGGCTCTGGGGCCTCAGCAGGAAACTCCTTTGTTCTTATCTTCCTGGCCTTGCCAGCAGATAAGAGGAAGCAGGGAGGCACCAACTTGCATCTTGCTTTCGCAGGATACAATGGTATCATCCCCCAGCCTCCCATAGCAAACAGGTTTTATTTGGTCACAGGCTAGTTCTTCCGCCAGTAAACAGTCCTGAGCACTATCTTCTGAAGGCAAACAGCTCCAAAGATGTAAAATTGTCCACACAGCGATGTTGATTGCCACACAACATCCATCACTTGCCTCCTCAACAAAATACCTCAGGAACCAAGCTTTGAGCCAAAAAAAAGCAAAGAAGGATTCTCACAGTAGAACTGAAGCAAATTATAATGTGTGAAAAAGAACTTTCATAAACCGTAGATTATCAAAAACATGAAAGTGCCTAATACTCAGTATTTCGGTTGAATTCCATTGCTGCTGAACTACTGCTATCTTCTAATCTTGATCATTCTAAATCACGTTACAGTTGGCCTCTCTTGGCCCTGTCTTCGTAATTCAGCTAATATATCTTCATATCGTTTAAAATAGTCTTCTCTGAAGTCATGCAAGTTGACTATGGCTGAACTTCATACTATAAGCAGTTCAAGATGTTGTAGTACTGAGAATCTGAATACTTTAACCTCTGTCTGTTTATTGTGGAGTTCAGCTTTTCCTTGTAAGTCTTTAAATACGTGTATATTTTTGTACTTGTGTATCTATACCTGTGCATTTTTATTCTTCTGTGTGTATAAAATTAACCATAAATACAGACAGAAATAACGTGAAATTAGTAAAAGCTTGCTGTTAACTATATCAATAGGAATATTTTTGATTTGTCACATAGCATAAAAATAATTGGTATATTTTTATTTGTGAGATAAGAATATTAGTAGGGAAGTAAATAGTTAAGACAGGATGATGAATGTGTGGGATTTATATCACTGCTGTCACATAAGTGCTGCCAGTTTACTGGTTGTTGTAAATTCTAACAGTGGTTTGTAAATTGACCAATAGAAGACTGGTGCACCAGCTCAGACCTAACAGCTGTTTAGCTCGCTACCATGTCTCAGATGGTTACCAGCATCAGATACTAAGAGGAGTACGAGCAAAGAAATCATATCACGATACTTCTCCACATTATTTGCCTCCAGCTATCTTCAATTCAGGGACCAGGAAGTATGAAGAGTGGTCATTTTTAGAAGTTACATACCACAGTAGCAAGAAATGAAAATGTTTATAACTGTTATGTACTGTATGCTTGAATAAGAAAACTGTGACTCAGTTCTTATGCCTGCATTTTATAAAATATAAACCACTTAACAGAAGAGTGATCTGATCGTCTGAAAGTATGCATCTGCTAAAGTTGTTCTGACATTACTTAACTGTAGTAAACCAGAATCAGCAATGTTGATCAATGCAATGAATATTATGGCACATATCACATATCAGGAATTTTAGTTCACAGCATTCTTCCTGATTGAACAAAATAGCGTTCTTTATAAAATTTCAATATTATGTTCAACTAAGTACTTCGGGGCAAAAGAAAAGTGACAAGAATATAGCTTTGTAGTGAATTTCTTTCACTTGAAAAAGAAACACTTTGCAAAAGCACGCTGAAACCTGTGAATTTTTTTTCTAGTGTTAGAAATGCAATTAGTAGAGACTAAAGTGATAATGTTAAAGATTCTATAGTTAAAAAAAAAAAGTTTGTTTTAAATCTGTGGAAGTGTTCAAGGTGAGGTTGAGGTCCTAGGCAACCTGATCTAGCAGGTGACAATCCTGACTGCAGTAGGGGGTTGGAACTGGAAGGTCCTTTCCAACCAAAGTCATTCCCTAATAATGTAATAAAAGAATGAGGTTCTCAATAGTGGCAAACCTCCTGCATGTATTGGGGAAAAAATGTATGCCTGCTATGTTCATCTAGTAATGAACAGCAATTCTTTTCATGTATGATTTTTTTTTAAAGAACAAACTGAACTAAAAAAAATATTTTCTAAATGGTACTGAAATTGCTTGGTGTTCCTCACGTTTTTTCTGCTTGCTAAGTTCATAATTTCATACTTCGTAGGAGCTCTGAACAACCACTGAGCATTATACAATTCACTCTGTGCTTTAAAAAAAATCTAAAGGTTCTTGGAACTTATTTATGTATAATTGTGTTTTCTTTGTGGTTTTCATGTGTCATTTAATTCAGTAGTCTCATGGTACTGTATACAGAATAATGGGGGAAAGAAAGCATGTTTGAATATAGATTCAGGCTTATCAATCCTGAGCTTTATTTGATGTGCGTCAGAAGAATTATTATTGATATCCACTATTGAATAGGTCTGGATTGGCAGTGTAATAACCTGCCAATCACGTTCAACAAGGCCAGGTGAAGGGTATTGCACTTGGACTGGAACAGTCCCAGATACGCGTACAGACTGGGAGAAGAACTCACTGTGAACAGCTCTGTGAAAAGGATCCTTGTATTAATGGAAGTTCTGGTACATGAAAAGCTGGATATGAGCCAGCGGTGTGTGCTACAGCCCAGAAGGCCAACAGCATGCTGGGCCGCATCAGAAGAGGGGTGGACAGCAGGGAGAAGTTAATGGCTGTTCCCCTCTGTCAACCGTTTACGGTCTGGTTTGGCCCGGTTCCGTGACGAGCGGGGCGGAGGGATCCGCAGATCCGCGCCTCCAGAAAAAAAGGAAACAGGAGACCCCAAAATAATTAAAACAGCGGCACCGATCTGAGGAGAAACAAACTAATTTACTAAGTATATTATCGGAATGCAAGATAACACACTATAATACAATATAATCAGAATTGAAGCTAATAAATCAAATATAATGAGAGAGAGAGAATGTCCAAAAGGTGGATAGGCCTCACCACAACGCTGAGGTGAGATGCGCAGTCCAGTTGAGCAGCAGGGAGATGGGAGCAGTGTCCACGATGAAGGGAAGGCGAGAAAGAGAGATCAGGCGACCTTGCCAGGAGTTAAACCTCCTCTCCCTGACCGCAAGGTCCCGTGGGGAATGTTGTTCTTCTTCTCTTCAGGGCAGGTACCCAGGACTTGAGCACTGACAGTTAAAGTCCCAGTGCCCCACATGATGTTATGATGTGGAATACCGAAAACCAAAAATCACAAAACCATGACATTCCACCCCTTATTCTACATCACTACATCATGCTTAATATATATACAAACAGGAATTACCAAACATTAAACACACGCACACACAAAAAGATCTGTATATTTACATGGAATTACTGGCTGCACTCCCCCAACATCAAATTCCCTTGTGGTATACACTGAACATCCCCATTTCTCTGCATTACCCACCAAGTGGACCCAGGTCCCTGGGCAAAAACAGTTCCACGAAGAGGTTTGCCCTTCCCAGAAGCTGGAAAGACCCAAACCGCTTTTCCCAGCATGTTCTTTACATGTACTACAGGAACCTTATCTCCCTTGACAGTATGTAGGGAGCTAGCAGGACCATCGCGATTGATTGATCCTCTAGTATTGACTAACCAGGTGGCTTCTGCCAAATGCTTCTCCCAGTGCTTAAATGTTCCGCCACCCATTGCTTTCAACATGGTTTTTAGCAACCCATTGTAGCGTTCAATTTTACCAGAAGCTGGTGCATGATAGGGGATATGATAAATCCACTCGATGCCATGATCTTTGGCCCAAGTATTTACAAGAGAATTTTTGAAATGAGTCCCATTATCTGACTCAATTCTTTCTGGGGTGCCATGTCGCCATAGGACTTGTTTCTAAAGCCCTAATATGGTGTTTTGGGCGGTAGCATGGGGTACTGCAAATGTTTCAAGCCACCCGGTGGTTGCCTCCACCATGGTGAGCACATAATGCTTACCATTGCGAGGTTGTGGCAAAGTGATATAATCAACCTGCCATGCCTCCCCATATTTGTACTTTTGCCATCACCCTTCCTCCCACAGAGGTTTCATCCTCTTGGCTTGTTTGATGATGGCACATGTTTCACAGTTATGAATAACCTGTGCAATGGCATCCATAGTTAAGTCCACCCCTCGGTCTCTAGCCCATTTGTATGTTGCATCTCTTCCTTGATGACCTGAGGTCTCATGGGCCCACCGAGCCAGAAATAATTCACCCTTGTTCTGCCAGTCCAAGTCTATTTGAGCCACCTTAATTTTGGCAGCTCGATCTACCTGATGGTTATTTTGCTGTTCTTCAGTAGCCCGACTCTTGGGCACGTGAGCATCTACATGGCGCACCTTTACAACCATAGTCTTTGTTCGGGCAGCAATGTCTTTCCACAGTTCAGCAGCCCAAATAGGTTTACCCCTTCTCTGCCAGTTATTTTGCTCCCACTGCTGTAACCACCCCCATAAGGCATTTGCCACCATCCATGAGTCAGTGTAAAGATAGAGCATTGGCCACCTCTCCCGTTCAGCAACATCTAAGGCCAGCTGGACAGCCTTTACCTCTGCAAATTGGCTTGATTCGCCTTTCCCTTCAGTGGCCTCTGCAACTTGTCGTGTGGGGCTCCACACAGCAGATTTCCATCTGCGATGCTTTCCCACAATACGACACGATCCATCTGTGAACAGGGCATATTTCTTTTCATTCTCTGGTAGTTCATTGTATGGTGGGGCCTCTTTAGCACGCGATACTTCTTCTGCTGGTGATGTTCTAAACTTTTTGCCTTCAGGCCAGTCCATGATCACCTCTAAGATTCCTGGACAGCTGAGGTTCCCCATCCGCACTCGCTGCGTAATCAACGCAACCCACTTACTCCAAGTGGCATCAGTAGCATGATGGGTGGAGGGAACCTTTCCCTTGAACATCCAGTTCAATACTGGCAGTCGAGGTGCCAGAAAGAGCTGTGTTTCAGTACCAACTACTTCAGAAGCAGCCCGAACCCCCTCATATGCAGCTAAGATCTCCTTCTCAGTTGGAGTGTAGTGCTCTTCAGACCCTCTGTACGCCCGACTCCAGAATTCCAGGGGTTGGCCTCGGTCTCTCCTGAGGCTCTTTGCCACAAACTCCAAGTGGGACCATTCTCTCCAGCAGCAGTATAGAGGATGTTCGTTATACCCTGTCCCGTCCGTACTGGCCCTAGGGCCACAGCATGGGCTATCTCCTGTTTAATCTGTTCAAAAGCCTGCTGCTGCTCAGGACCCCATGTAAACTCATTCTTCATTTGCGTCACATAATAAAGGGGGCTTACAATGAGGCTGTAGTTTGGAACATGCATTCTCCAAAAACTCACTACGCCCAGAAACGATTGTGTCTCTTTCTTATTAGTGGGGGGAGACATGGCAGTGATTTTGTCGATCACATCTGTCGGGATGTGACGACAGCCATCTTGCCACTTTATGCCTGGGAACTGAATTTCCTGGGCAGGTCCTTTCACTTTGCTTCGCTTAATAGCGAAACCAGCACGCAGAAGGATCTGGATTATTTGCTCTCCTTTCTCAAAAACTTCCTTTGCTGTGTTGCCCCACACAATGATGTCATCAATGTACTGTAAGTGCTCAGGAGCACCTCGCTGTTCCAGTGCGGCTTGGATCAGCCCATGGCAAATGGTTGGGCTATGTTTCCACCCCTGGGGCAAACGATTCCAGGTATACTGAATGCCCCTCCAGGTGAAAGCAAACTGTGGACTACATTCTTTGGCCAAAGGAATGGAGAAAAAGGCATTAGCAATGTCAATGGTGGCATACCATTTGGCTGCTTTTGACTCCAGTTCATACTGGAGTTCTAACATGTCTGGCACAGCAGCACTCAGTGGGGGTGTGACTTCATTCAGGCCACAGTAGTCCACCGTCAGCCTCCATTCTCCACTGGCTTTACGCACTGGCCATATGGGACTGTTAAAAGGTGAGTGAGTTTTGCTGATCACTCCCTGACTCTCCAGTTGACGAATCAACTTATGAATGGGGAGCAAGGAATCCCTGTTGGTGCGGTACTGCCGCCTGTGCACCGTTTTTGTAGCTATCGGTACGTGTTGCTCTTCCACTCGTAGCAACCCCACAGCAGACGGATCTTCTGATAGGCCAGGCAAAACAGACAGCTGCTTAACACCTTCTGTGTCTACAGCAGCTATTCCAAAGGCCCATCGATACCCTTTGGGATCCTTAAAATATCCCCTTCTGAGGTAATCAATACCAAGTATACATGGAGCCCCTGGGCCTGTCACAATAGGGTGCTTTTGCCAGTCTTTACCAGTGAGGCTGATTTCGGCCTCCAACATAGTCAGCTCTTGGGAACCCCCAGTCACCCCATGAATATAAACTGATTTTGTCCCTTGGTGACTTGAGGGCATTAGGGTGCACTGAGCACCAGTGTCCACCAGGGCCTTATATTTCAGTGGTTCTGATGTGCCAGGCCATCTAATCCACACAGTCCAATACACTCTTTATCCCTTTCCCCCCCCTGGCTGGGGGCAGAGCCCCTCTATTTGTTACCTCCGTTGTCTGCAGCAACTGGAGCAATCACCTTTTTGGAGAAGTTCACCCTGGTGGTTGTTTTGCCTTGTAATTCTTTTACCCGTGCTTGAAGTGCAGGAGTAGGTTGCTTATGCCACTTCTTCATATCTTCTCCACGGTCACGTAGGTAATGCCACAAGTCAAAACGTGACATAGTCTTACTGTTGTCACTTGCTCGAGCAGGAGGACGTCTTCTTTTGATAGCTGAGACTTTGGATGACGCCGGCTGGGAGGAAACCAAGTTAATCAGTCCCTCCAGTAGGCTGTCTTGGGAATTCTTATCTCCATTGGATGTATCTGTTACCACCATGGATCCATCAGCATCAGGCACGGTAGACAGTTTGTCTATGATACCTTCTTGCTTGCTCTCCATTCTGTTCAGCTTTTCAGCTACCTCTGCAATGGCTGAAACACAAACTCGTAGAGGGCTTAAATGTAACTCAAAGTCTTGAAGTTTGTTAATCAGTTCATTTATAAGGGGTCTTCTTTCCCCTCTGCCATACATAGCTGCAAATGTACTGGCGTACTTTTCTGGTGCAGTTTTTGTGAATGTACGCCACATGTTTGGTGTATACCTGACTCTCTCAGGATCATGCTCTTGGTCTGGATCATCAGGAATGTAATCAGGGCTATGTAGCATTTCTACAATAGCATATTCTCTCAAATAACTGATGCCTTTTTCTATATCAGTCCATTTCTTTTTCTCAGGCATCAGATCGTCTTTGAAGGGGTATCTTTGTTTTACAGCTAACAACATCCGCTTCCAGAGAGTGAAGGCCTGGTTCTGGCATGTACCAATGCCTCTGTCAATGGCTGAGTCCCTAGCAATGCCACCCAATTGGCGAGCTTCTCTACTATCTAGCCACACACTGTTGGCCCCATTGTCCCAACATCGAAGTAACCAAGTGGCAATAGGCTCATTTGGGTGACGTGAGAAGTCTTTTCTCAGACTTCGAATTTCATTCATTTTCAGAGATCGATCAACAAGGGTAACAATATCTTGCTCACCTCTTCCTCTGTCAGGACTTCTTGTTGCCCTTGTAGGCGTTGGTGACCGTGGTCTTACTGAGGGCCCCTCACCTGGACTCAGGGGTGCTTCTCTTAGACCTCGGAGCCAATCCTCTGGACCTCTTTTCTCCTCTTTCTTCTCTTCTAACTGAGTCGAGATTCGTTTCGTTTTCCGTCCTCTTACAGGGGCGACTGACATCAATTGTGGTGCCTCCTGTGGTTGATCAGGTTGATCAGGTTGGCTCTCACCCTCTAGCTCTGCTTGGAGTCTATCATGTTCGACTATGAGATTATTTAGTTCAGATTGGAGGGTGTCTCGCTCAGTTTGGAGGGTGTCGAGTTTGGATTGGAGAGAGTTTCGCTCGGATTCGAAGGCATCTTGTTGAGATTGGAGATTGCTTCTCTCAGCTCGGAGATACTCCCCTTCGGCTTGGAGACTTTCTCTTTGTGTTTGGAGACTGTTTCTCAACTAGGAGACTCTCTCTCTGGACCTGGAGACTCTCCCTCTCGATTCGGAGGGCATCTCTCTCGGACTTGAGGATATCCCTCTCAGCTCTCAGACACTCTCTCTCACTTTCACAAACTCTCTCCCTTTTTGGGATACTATTGAATAAGGCCCGATAAGCATTAGCCAGGCCCCAAATCATTTGTGCCTCCTCAGATCTGCCTGAGCCGCAACATTCCTGTCTCAAATAAATGCTTAAGCTTTCAGGGTCTTTCAGGTGTTCAGGAGTAAAGTTCCATGACACCGAAGATGTCCATCTCTCTAAAATCTCTCCCAAGCCTCTCCACACTCCCTGCCATTCAGTATTCTCTGGTTTTGGGGAAGGCTTCCTCAAAATACAATAAATACAAAAACTGACTGAAATAATGAACAGTAAGTTCAGGGAGATTAACAAAGCCATCAGGTGAGCATTCAAAAACTGCATAAAGGATTCAAAGGAGAGACTGGGAACCTGTTTAAAAATCCCAAGTTCTGTGAAATTAGCAGCTCCCTCTGCAAACAGGTTTAAAAGAGAAGGCAGAATCATTTTCTTTTCTCTCTTTATGGGAGCAAGATAGCAGTGCTCAAAGTTTACAAATATCCCAGAACACTGGCAGTCCGCCTAGACTTTCAAGGTCAAGTTTTCAGTGAGCACCTGTGAAAAAGATAAACTTTCCCAACGAAGCCCTCCGAGAGCAGAGAGAGATTCGTTCTAAAAAGCTAAAAAAACAGCCTTTGCCCGCATTCTCCACCAAGAATGTCAACGGTTTACGGCCTGGTTCGGCCCGGTTCCGTGACGAGCGGGGCGGAGGGATCCGCAGATCCGCGCCTCCAGAAAAAAAGGAAACAGGAGACCCCAAAATAATTAAAACAGCGGCACCGATCTGAGGAGAAACAAACTAATTTACTAAGTATATTATCGGAATGCAAGATAACACACTATAATACAATATAATCAGAATTGAAGCTAATAAATCAAATATAATGAGAGAGAGAGAATGTCCAAAAGGTGGATAGGCCTCACCACAACGCTGAGGTGAGATGCGCAGTCCGGTTGAGCAGCAGGGAGACGGGAGCAGTGTCCATGACGAAGGGAAGGCGAGAAAGAGAGATCAGGCGACCTTGCCAGGAGTTAAACCTCCTCTCCCTGACCGCAAGGTCCCGTGGGGAATGTAGTTCTTCTTCTCTTCAGGGCAGGTACCCAGGACTTGAGCACTGACAGTTAAAGTCCCAGTGCCCCACATGATGTTATGATGTGGAATACCGAAAGCCAAAAATCACAAAACCATGACACCCTCTGCTCTGCCTTCATGAGTCCCCTTCTGAAATACTGCATCCAGCCCTGGGGCAACCAGCACAAAAAAAGATGTGGAATTGTTGGAGCGAGTGAAGAGGAAGGCCAAGAAGGTGATTACAGGGATGGAGCACTTCTCTTATGTGAAGAAAGAGAAGAAAGGGTGAGGCAGCTGAGCTTACTTAGCTTGGAGAAGTCTCTGGGGAGACTCATTGTGGCCTTTCAGTACCTGAGGGGTGCTTCTGAAGAAGAGGAAGACTGACTTTTTATATTTTCCAACAGTGATAGGGCAAAGGGGAATGGGTTTAAACTAGAAGAGAGGAGATTTAGTTTAGATGTCAGGGAATATTTTTTACACAAAGGGTGGTGAGGCAGAGGCTGCCCAGGGAAGTTGTGGGTGCCCCATCCCTGAAGGTGTTCAAGGCCAGGGCATCCTGAGCTGCTGGGTGGCAGCCCTGTCCATTGCAACTGCATGACCTTTAACATCCATTACAACTTGAGCTGTTCTGTGATTCTATTATTAAATAATAGTGATAAGCAAGAAACCATCAGTGATAGTCCAGTCTTTCTATTTAGCGGTGAGAAATTTCTGATGAATATGCACTATTCAAAACTTTTCTCCCTGAATTTAAAGCCTTCCTTGCTATACTGGATTCCAGTTGAGAAATATCAGTATATACAGACAACATGCATACTATATATATGGATGAATTTTACTTTGTAATTATTTTTGCTAAATCTGTTCTGTGTGTTTCAAGTATACATCCTTACAGGTGTATGACAGAAGTTATTAAAGTATGGGCAGAAAAAATATAAAAACCTACCACATGCCTAGCTTTAAGGAGTAAATGTATTGAGAGACCACTTCTTGACAAGTCAAGAAGAGTTTATAGCAGACTTTAATTAATTGATTGAAGATATTTAAGTGGACATAGAAGAATATAATCCATTGTAAACTGTGTAATGATTCTTAAAAATACAAGATGATTGTTAAAAAATTGTCATTGCGAGTGAATGAGATTGCAAGCTTATTCACACTTATTAATTATACTACAGTTTTAGTTTTAATTAGAGGAGCTCTTTTGAGACAAAACCTTTTACCATTAGGCTGTTTGAAACCAGTGAGATTAAAAAGGAGGAGTTCTTTCACAACATTATTTACATGATTTTAATTAATGATTATAATCTCCATGGTCATTTTCGAAAAAGAGCATTTAATCCCTTCACCAGTTTTCGTGATTTGCATTTTGCAAAAACATGTAAGCCCTGCAGGCTTATTATCTCCAATTTTTTCAAACCAAACTTATTTTTAGAGAATTTCATTTTGTTCCTGCTCCAAGTCCCATTTCCTATCAAACACCTGTTTCTCACGCAGAGTGAGCTGATTGGTAGAAAAGTAAGTTTGCTTCTTTTGCCAAGACAGAACATAGCCCTTGGCAAGGTTACCTTTGAAAATAGTTTTTCATGCAGAGACCGTATACAAGCCCTATTGCAGTTGCCAAGATCCCCTGACTAATGAAGGGTCGGAGCAATGGTGTATTCTTTCTCATTTCTGGCAGCACGTTAGTGTAGCATTTCTCCTGAGAAAAGGCTCTCTAGCGTTTCAAACAGAAGCTAGTAGTTTAACCTCTAGGAGGAAGGTCAGCGTTAGTTTTACTGCTAACACAGAAGAAAGCAACTATATAGGAATATGAAAGATAAATTCTGTGGCAAGCTGAAACCTAAAAAAAATGACTTTTCAAATATTATTTTTAACAAAAATCAGTTTGAAAACTTTCATATTTACAAAGTTGCTTCTTTCGACTTCGGCAAGCTTATGCTTTGTGTTCCATACTGATGATTTAGAACTGATTCCTAACTAGGAAAGATTAGCATATAGACTGAAATGAAAGGTCAAAACTTCAGAATCTTACTTACAGACTTTTTTTTTTTTTTTTTTTTTCATGTTTTCCACTTAACGGAAAAAATACAAAGCAAAAAAAGATGGAATATTTGTCTTAGTACCAGGTTTTTTTTTAGAAACCTTGATTACTATTACATTTCCAATTTTTTCTAATGTATGTGGTAACTACTGTTTTCTCTGACAAAGAATGAATAGTCAAGAATCTTAGCTCAGATGTTTTATTAAAAGTTTCCAGTTAAACTTATTTAAAATTGATAGGCAGTAATCCACTAAGAAATGGGGAATTTTTAAAGTAAAGCTTAAGTATCTCACATCTGAATAAATATAGAGAAGGTATATATTCTAGCATCAGATGAATGAGCAAATGGGAACAAGATGAAATCATCTCAGATAACCAGATCAGTAGCCACACTGTAGACATGCTCAGTTACTTAATAAAATATCTTAAGTCTCAAGAAATTGGTAGAGAATTTGGTGCAGATGACAATTCTTAAAAAATCGTAACAGAAAAAAGTGGGGGCCTTAGATAACTTAGCAACTCTCATGGTGTTCAGAACTGATTTCCTGTTGTTAACAATCACTGAACTCTCCTTCTGTAACCATCTTTTCCCAGGTTAACTACCTGACTATTAGGAAAACTTACTAATAATCTGTCTTATGTCTCATACTACATTTAACTGGTTGGAGACACATTTGTTATTTTTTTTTCCAGAGATCAGTACGCAACAGAAAAAACTATTTTTAGTTGTCCACAGTGTACTCTTCCTTAGCCCAGCTTAATAGAACTTAATTTGAGTGCAACAATAATCCCTATTATTTCATTGCAAATATATTTTGTAAGTAAACTTGTCTTAGTCTTGTCTCTGTCTTAGCCTTAAGTAATAATCATGCTTTGAAATTTAAAATATTATTGAAAAGGATTTTTGTCAGGAATCTGTGCTTTTGCTTTTTATTTGTTTGTTTAGAATTGATGTTTCATTTATTAATTAAATGTTTACACTGTATATGTAAATGGAAAAGCTCCTAGGAGATGTGATTATACATCTCAAATATATATGTTTTTTGTTTTGCTTAGTTATGTTTTGCAAATCCTTTTTTGATGCTGCTTTAAGAAATTCAGTGCTCTTAAACTTTAAAGTTTTATACATTATTTCATTGATAGTAGTAGTAGTAGTAATAGTAGTAGTAGTAGTTATTGTGCTCTTTTTTATCTATTGTAGTTTCCATGGAAATAACTATGAGGCATTACTTTCAGAGCAACCTATGAATTTAGATTTTTTGCAAGCTTGTTCAGTATAATGCATTCGATTAGGCACAGACACTTAAGCTACTTAAACTGATCTTTGCTCCGCGAGGTCACTGTTCTGAATTGAATATGGAATGACAGTATTCCACTACTCTGTGAAAAAATTCAAAGGAATGAGAGAGAGAACTGTGAGTTTTAGCTTGTATTTCAAATAAATAAGTAAATAAATAAATAAATGGATTAAGTGATAGCTAAATTATAAACCTGCAGCAATTATATTAAACACTTTTGAGGGAAAGCAGCTTTCGTATTTCATTTGCCTCTGATTAAAATTACAGCCAAAAACTAAGAACAGGAGCTTACATGTTGGTTTGGTCCTTTATGTCAGCAGTGACAAGTTCAATCATACTTTCTGTCGTGTTCTAATTGTTAGTAATCATCAAAGAAAAATACTATTCTGCACTTTGAACAGCAGATCTTCAGGGAACTTGCTGAGACATTGCCAACCTTTAAACAGTATTGAATATCTGCTGTTGTTTGTTATTAAATCTCTTCTTATTGAGTTTACAGGACAGCCAAACGTGCTAATCAATTTTGAGGAGCATGAGATTAAAACTATTGTTTTTACATTTCACATTCTTCAAACAAAGTTTCTCACTGCTAAACACGTAGTACTAATAGAGTTCTTTATTGAAAAAATGAAAGTAGCTTTTCTATATCTAAAAGCAATAACAAAGATCCAGTCTATAAGTGATCTTAACTGATGGAAGTGTAATTCTGTGTGTCGTCTTTCCAGAAATAGTTTCTTATGTTTCATTATTTTAAAATTTTTAATATCCAGAGTGAGTGGGTTATAAATAAACTAATGGATAGGGAGGTTGATTTAACCATGGTTTTGCATTCTTCATTGTGTGCTTCTGTTCTTGTTGGGAAGTTGCATGTCTTTGAATTACACTCACACACTTTGACATTAACTTTTAAAGAGATTATCTCAAGGCCTTACTGATCAAGTCCCTCAAGCTGCTTCTAAAACAAAGTATATGTAACTGGAATTTTTTTCCGATCTTCAAATCTCCAGATAAATTCTTTAGCACTCATGCTAAAATTTTCTGTAAATTCTGCATATCCTTTTTAAAGCTTATGATCCTCTGCATCACAGCACTGTGCTGGTCTCTCTCAGCCAACTGCTGGTGCATTTAGTATTCCAACATTTAAGCAAATGTAACGTGTTCTAATGTATTCTCCACAGTACCATGAATATATCTTGCTGTGTTGCTTTTTCAAATAAAACCTATTGAGAACAGCCCTGTCATTAGTGTTTTCTCCCTACAGCTATTTATAGTTTGTATTTATGTGGTGTTGAAGAAAAGCTGAAGTGCAAAATGAATTAAAGCTAGTTGAGGGTGATGGAATAAATACTTTTTCTGTCAATTTATTAGAAGAAAAATAAGAATGCAGGGAAGCTTGAGTTCCTTCTTTAGCGGGAAACATGAACAAATAATGGATAATTCGGATAAAACTGAAATATTTAGTGACTTTTTCACGGCTTTTGAGTCCTACCTGAGCATAACTTTACAAGTTTAGCGTGTGTTCTGAGTAGTTTTCCGAAATGGAGAAGTAAACTTAGGAAGACAGGCTCAGGGACAAATTCCAGCTTCAAAAGTCAATCAGAAGACAGCAATGGGGGGCAAAAACAGAGCAGGGGGGGTTTAGGTGAGCACAAACAATGTATGAGCGAGAAAGGTGAAAGTGAGAATTAACACAAATACTGGGTGTTTTGGGAAGGCTGGTTGCCAAGGAATGAAAGGGAAGGTAAGAGAGGTCTGTGAGTTTGAAGCATTGTGAGAGATTGGCTTTTGGGCCCTGGTCTGATTTAGGAATTTACATTAAAGGCAATTTCAGAGGAAGAGGTTGAAAGTTTTAGGGATCTCGATTTTCCTGTGGTGAGGTCTGTACTAAGGAGGCCATGTGGTAAGCATGGAAGTTTGAGTTTCATACGGTTGTGTCTCTGCCTTAACTTCAGCTGGGCATTCAGGTTTTATTGGTACTGCATGGAAACTTTGCTTGCCTGTCATTTATAAATTAAAGTTTGAATTTCTATAATGAGATAAAAGAAGACAAGCTTAAAATCTTTTCTCTACCATTTTACATATATTGCTTGCCTCCTGTCATCCTCATATTTTTTGGTTGAATTCTCTCATCTTTCTTCTCTCATTCCTGAGTGCTGCAGCACGTTGAGTGATTTGAAAACAACCACTGAGGTTCTTCTACGTGTTCTGTAATTTTTCAAGCACTTTAGGGTAGTTGTGAAAGCCTTCTACAAATGTAAAGTGACTGAAGCCAAAGTACTGCTATATCTTATCCTGCATAATGTTCTATACCCGCATGACATCTTTCATATTGACAGTAATCACTGTTAAAAGGCTTTTGGAGCCATACACATGCTGCTGAGCCCTAGGAAGCAGGGCTTGAAATTCATCTCTGGTTGGCAATATCCTGAAGTATCTGGATCTGCACTGTTCTTTAAAACTTTCCTTATTCGAGACTTCACCTTAATCCTACATAATCTATTATAGTATCTTATTTTCTTAGCAGTGAAAAGCTTTTTTTAGCAGTTGTAACTGCAACTTAAGGCAACCTCACCGCTGATCAGAAGCAGAGAATGCGTTATTTTCTGTTTGCAGAGGTTGGAGTGGATAAGTGAATTTAAACCATCCCTTCCAAAAACTCTGGTCTAGTTCTTCTAGATCATGATATGTAGTGAGTGTTACTTACTTACTTTCCCTGTTTTTTTCCATTGTTCTTGCTAACTCATATACAACTTCCTTGAAATGCAGGGCCCAAATTTTGCTATGACTTCACAAGTCCTGTAATCTGTAGTTGTTCAGACTATCCAGTATTACATGACGATTGCCGATTTTACAGCAACATTGTAGTATTTATTCAGCTTCAGTTTATTAAAAGTTATAGTTTATAGATATTTTCCTCAGTTGTTGCTTATTCTCTGTTAGCTCTGTTCATTAGTATTAACTAGAGGTTAGAGCAATTATTGGAGCTCTGCTAATTTGATTGTCT
This sequence comes from Lagopus leucura, assembly GCF_019238085.1. NCBI lineage: Eukaryota > Metazoa > Chordata > Aves > Galliformes > Phasianidae > Lagopus > Lagopus leucura. Next base: position 1,376,689 of record NW_024962258.1, read on the forward strand.
CTAAACAAAGGACTTTGCATTTGTACTCGTTGAATTTCATGGTATTTTCAAATCATTTCAACAGTTACTCATTCTGAATGCTAATTCAGAAGTGATTTTTAATTCAGTGAGCCTACTTTTTAGTCCATCATCTGACTCAATCTGAGGTGTTGTAATAATTGTGTTAGCCATCTGGTCATAGGTGGTGCCTTTAGTGAAGAATGAAGTAAAAAAGGACATTTAATTCTAATCTTTTTACCCTCATATGTTGACAGAGTTCCTTAGCTAGTGAATAACCTAGCAATCCTTTTCTAGGTCTTCCTGTAAATACTGAACGTAGGTTCAATAAGATTTCTGATGTTCTTTTCCCTTTGCTACATTTGTTTTGCTCAGTTCTTTTTGATTTTGTCCCTACATTATCAGTATATTACTTTACGCTGATGTTTACTCATTTGAGACAGTATCCAGTTCTATTTAATAGAATATAAAGTTGTTATGACTTCTCCAGGATGTATTCTCACTCTTCTTCCTCATTCAGATGAACTGCATGGTTTGTTTCCCTAATTAAAAGAACGAAAGAGGGAAGGAAAGAAAGAAAAAATGGAAACAAGAAAGAAAAAATACCAGTTCAAGGCTTGAAGTACTTGGAATACGATCAGTTCATAATCACTTTCATTAAATTGTGTTCAACTTTGCATTCTCAGCCGTCTAGATAAAATGCATCCTAAAAACTCTGGTATGAGATACAAATTTGAAAATCATCCATTATCTTGTGCAATTGGCTGAGGTGTGATCATTCAGGTAATCCTTCTCATCAAAAGTGGCATTGGTAATGTTGCTCTCCAGCAAATTCAGCAAATGAAATTTCCAGTCTTTGTCCAGTCCAATTCCATACTTTGCAACTTTACAGCTGAATAGTCCTTACTATAGCTAGTATTATTTGATTTTTATTTTGGTTACATTAAATATTTTTTAGAATTAGGAAATAACTTATTGTTTTATATATTCAAAATTTAGGAAAAAAAAACACATAAGCCCACAGTTATTGCCATAATTTTCTATATGCTTTTACAACATACTGGAAATGCAGGCATAATTTATGTATTTGTATTCATTGCTCTCTCATGTTTTTTATAGCCAGTGAAAAAACAATAATTAATACAATATCTTAGTATAATAATTAGCTTCAAGATTGTGGCATCTTAAGTTAGTGGAGAGTTGTTGATGAGGCTGGTCTCACTAATGGAGTGTGTATTAAATACTAATTAGATAACTGTGTGAGATGGCGCTAATATTGTGAAAACAATATCTGCAGCTAGGAAGCTTCTTTTGATTTCAGTGTTAGTGAAGCACGATAACTTTACATTGCCATAAAAATGCATTTTTCTTATACAACATAGTTTTCGTGTCAGTTTGCATTTTCTTTTCTTTTCTTTTGTAGGCGTCAGTGTAGTAATTATCTACTAGATAATAAAAGAAGTCAGCCTTTTTTGTTTTTTTCTTCTTTTTTTTCTTCTTTTTTCCTGTTAAGAGATGGTAAATATCTCTTTTCCAGAAATATTAAGTAAATTTTGTACTTGTGTTTCTTGACCTAACAGTGCACTCAGTGGGTGTTGTTTTCCCAGTGCTCTATTATGGAGGCAGAAGTCAAATTCATATAATACTTAATTTATATTTAATTGCTTTGAGAGGAAAATGCATCAGGATTTTATCAAAAAGTATTCTGGAGTAAAAGACTATTTGGATTTAGAATTCAGAGTACCTGTGTAGAAGAATATTACACCTAAATCCTGAAATACATCTTTATGTCCTTATTTACAGGAATATTTTTGTCATATATATCCAGATATAAAAACCATCACTCTAAAGTGGAAATTGTTAGTTACTGAAGATTTTCTGCCAGTACATAATACAGGACTGAAATAAGTGGGTATCATTCCACTTGAATTTAGAGGCTCTTTACATTATGAACAGGGTATCCTCAGGATGTTTTTTGTATTACGAAGCATTGAATTAAATTATAAATTAAATAAAACCATTATATGTGCCTTAGTCACACAGTGAAACTGATCTGTCCAACAAACCAGTCAATATGGCTGAACATCGGTACAGTTAAGTGTTTTTTAACTTAGTTATACATATGCTTCAAACAGTAACTCAGTTACAGCATAATATTTTTCTGTGCTGTTATTTAAGATAATGTAAGTTCCATCTTGTTACGCTTTGTGAAATTAGGAATTAGAGATTAAAGTGGCTGGATTTTAAAAACTCATTTAATGTAAAGTTTGGACTGTTACACAGTTTAAAAACACTATAGAAGGCTAACATTATTCCTGTGTAAATAAACATTGTGATTTTGAATATGTGTGAATAAAAAGAAAAATCTTAAGAGTGGCCAGTGGACAGCTAATGGATGAACATAGTGCTGCTTCCTGCATGCTGAACTACACTTCCTGTCTCTTGCCAACATCTCTCTTAAGGAGATCACTTCCAAGGCGGGCAGCCTGGGAGGGTCACCGCAAAGGCAAGTGGGGATGTTTCAGCCTCTGTGAGCAATGCTCCTGCTGCTGTGTGGGCATTGTTATGATGTGGTGAGCAGTCCTGGACTTCAGGAGGCAGAGGTGCTCCTGCAGAGCCAGGAGCCCTGTGCTGTGAGCTGGTTGTCCCACTGCTGGGGGCTGTGTGCCAGCTGAGAAGCCTGATTCACATTAGCGCTGTGCTCCAGCTGGGGATGCAAGAGGAGGCAAGGGATGAGATGGTGTACATCTGGCAGCTCAGACTTCCACTGACCCGTTAACAAGGATAGTTTTTCTGGAAGTGTAAATGTTTCAATATCTTTTTCTTTCCAGAAATATATTTTTTGCTTACTTGCGAGTAGGATGTTTTCATACTCTTATAAGTTTCTTATTAGTTTTAAAGATCATGCAGAGGTTAGGTGTTTGCTCTGGGAAAGATAAAATCTGAGTGGCAAATCTGGTAGGTAAAGATGAAATGTACAGAAGAGCAGCAGAGCACTGGAGGAATTTTTGTCCATCATGTTTTGTTGTGATGATTTAAAGAGCTTTAGTGTATACTTGTGCAGCTGTATTTATGTGTTTGCAAGGAAGTAAAACAAATAAGGGAACTAAGCAAAACATACCCAAATTAGTCTGCAACTTTGTATTGAGTCTGTAACAGAGAAAATAAAGTTCAGTGGTACTGCAAGTATAAAGAAGCTGGGATATCCTAAGGTGCTGTCAGTGCAGGCAGGGAAGCAGGAACATCACAGTCCTTTCAGTCACAGCTGTGTCTGTCTCTCCCTCCCTGAGGCTTCAGTTCCATGTCTCCAGTCTCTGTGGTTCTTCCCTTCACTTTGTAGTGAGTTTCCATTAATATTTCTCCATCTCTGTGAGAAAGCATCCCAGGTCAGTATCATGCCTGTCTTGTGCTAAGCAGTCTTCAGAGTTTCTACAGAACAGTGCAACAGGAGGCAGTCTTCCTTTCATCCCACTGCCAAGCTTTAAGGGCTAAACTCTTGCCTTGAAGGGCATCCACAGCAAGGTTCTTACTGGGCCATGGTGTTCATGATGCAGAAGTAGCAAGAAACAGATAAAAAATATTCTTCAAAATGATTTAGATTATGGTAAAAGAAGAGGTAGAGGGCAGAATCACAGGGTCTATCATTATGATATGCCACAGGTACAGAGCAATAAGCAGAATTTATTATGGAAGCTTTAAAGTGATGTTAGCAGTGTGGTTTCACAATTTTGTGTAGTATCACTTTCTATTTAGGAAGCATTTGAGGGACGTTGCTTTCAAACTTTTTTGTTTTTATACATTCTGAAGTTAAATATTTCTAAAGTTATTACATTTATAATGCTTCAGGTATCCCTGCAACTTCCTGCAGTAACACATCATAAGTATTTAGAACTCATATATAGCAATGGAAAGTGGAAAAATAGAATAATGCCATTTTTTTTCTCAATTGAAAGCAGCATTACCATTGAGAGAACATGCCCCAAGCTTGTGTATGTTTCTCAGATATACCATATGAATTACAGGTACATTTTGTGTAGTACATGTTTTTGTGCAACATAAAATATTGACTCTGCCTCTGACTTCCTTGGGATTGACTTTCCATCTCCAGAGTGAATGTTAAAAATAATACTGGTTAAAAATAATATTGGCTGCCTCATGGTCTCTTCTTTTAATTGTGAATCTGAGGACACGAGGTTACACTTTTAATGACTAACTTACAATATAGTTACCTCTGCCTAAAATATTAACTAGATAATTCACTTCTACCCCTATACTAGTAACACAATGGTCTGTCTGCTTTGATGAAATAGAAAATTAAAACCATTACTCAAGATGAAGCTATAATAACAGCATGTATCATTTGACATAAAGTGCTCAAACTTTGTAAAGTGAAAAAGTAATATCCCTCTTTGGTCTTTGTTTAACAATTCTGTGCTTTCACAGCCTTTTAAGGGAACGTTTTAGACACTGGAAGTGCCTGGAAATCAAATCTTTATTAAATATTTATGGGGGAGGACACCTAATGACTTCTAGGGGACCCTGCAAAGAGATTCAGTATCCATAGAGTGCACTTATCACTGTTTGTTTTTATTATTGTTGTAGATATTAATTATTTAAGTGCTGGCAATCTTCTCGAAGCTGTACAAGACACTAAAAAATATTCTTCCAGCCTTTAAAAACTTTTTCTCAATCAAGCCAGTGTGTAAAGCTAGTGCTCACTATGGAATGTGGTTTTCTCCAGAGCACATATGACTGCTGAGGAGAGTACCTTTTCATTTTGTTTCATATTGCCTCTTCTTTCTTTCTCGTTTATCTGCCTTGCAAGAGCAATTGCTGCAGGAGGGTGATATTTTCTGTTAGAGAGAGAGTGAAAGAAGGCTGCTGTTTGCCTTATTACATTTGTAGTAATTGAAGGGACAGTTCTGCTGCGTACTTCATTTCCCCCATAACACATAGCTGGAGGAGCCTCCTGAGGAAGGAGAGCTGTATCCAGAAGACTCAGGGACCTAAGGCCTTTCTGCACTCAGAAAGAAGTTCTGGGTGGGCTGGGCACTTGGAGACTCCATTTTCTGTTCAGGAATTGGTACCTTTGGTATGCTATGCATTCCCTGGAAGTTGAGTCTGAAGCTCAAATGAAAATAGAAATGTGCTGCCTGACACGGTGGTATGGGATTGCCCTTACTGTGGTTGAAAATGTACAGCAAGGTGTATGAGATGCCTGGGAGAGCAGGAGAAAATGGCTTAATGTGCTGCACTGCTGATGAATAAGGGAATATTATTTTTTAAGAGCTGTTCAGAATATTGCTTGAATTGATCCTCCTAAGGTTTCTAAAAGACAAACAAAGTGCGAGGAGTCTTGTTTCACAGGACAGTGCAATTTGACAGGTAGTATACATGTGTATCAAAGGATTGAGGTGGGAATGATACCAAGCAACTGGACATCATAACAGCTTACTTGGATAGGAGAGACGTGTACTAGAGTACGCTGAAACTTCTGGATTTAAATGATGAAGTGGTGCAGAACAAATTGTAATCGTCTTTCTTGAGTAATACTAGTGTATTCAGACTCTTATTCTGCAAAACAGACTGGGAGAAAAAGTGCCAAGAAGCCTGAGCAATCAGCAAATGGATTTCCACAAGAACCAAAAGAAAATGACAAAGAATTAGAAGTGTGAATCACCGGTGAAATAAAATTGTAGGGCATCAAAAGATGTGATCACTGAAATTTTAGTGCCAAAGGGTGTCCAAAACTGCAGGATGAAAAATTACTCAGAATGAAGTGGCCACAAGACTTTTTTTAGGGCAGGGAAACAGAAGTCTCTGAGAGCACTTAATTTGAAAAAAGCTGGAAACAAAGCATGCTAAGTGGGATTGCAAGTCCAGTGAGAAGCAGCAGCAGATAAACAGCGGATGTGTATCAGTTATTGCACATAGCTCCTCCAAGCTGTGTTCATTACTAGTTATGATAAACTCAAGCCAGTGTGTCTTTTAAGTTAATTAGAGGTGGATTATGGTTTTTACTAGCAGTTCTGATTTCTGATTCAGCTACAGTGTTATAATGGACTGTGCATGTGGTTCAGTGTGTATCTGCTAGTTGACAAAAGAAAGACCTTGACCTAACCAAATCAGTAAAGCGTTTGCAGCTTGGTGCACAGTTACTGGTGTTTTTGAGTATCATCTGACTTTAAAATATTATTTTAAATCAGAAAGCTTTAATGTTTTAGCACCTTTTCCTTTTTATTTCAGTTTATTACACATTTTCAGGTGCTGTAATGTTGGTGAATGTTTGCTTAGATAACCTCTTTAAAAAAGAAGTTTGTTTTTTAATATTTATGTAATTTGGGAGAAAAACGTCTGCATATTTGAACAGTCTTTCATGAATTAAAACAATATAATGTTGTTTAGATGCTAAATGCATTGAAAATAACCATCATTTAAAACCACAGATGTAATGAATGATCACTTTTAAATTAGATAGTTAATACTTTAGCTTCTTGCAGAATTCCATTGCAAATAAGATATTAAGAATGTATATATAATCTTTTGCCTCAAACTGTGAATGATGTAATACGTTCTGTTATTTACCTGATACGAATTTGAACATTATGTGAGTGGAGTGGACTTTGAAAAACTATGGGAACGCAAATAGCCAGTGACAACCAACCAGGCAAAAAACCTTTGTTCTTGTTTTCTGCTTTATTCTACAGAAGAGCTTAACATTGTGTATATTTAGAAAGAAAACAGATCTTGAAATTGTATCTTTGTTCTGTGTCATAGCATTATAAGTGATAAATTATTTTTAATTATTCAAGCCCTGAATACATGACCAAGGCAAAACGTGACTTATTAGGAGAGCGGAAAAATCATATTAGTAGTTTTTTGTCATGATGTGTGGAATATAGTTATTAATGGCATAAACAAAAAGTTGAAGGACGTGTTTATTAGAGCTTTTGTTGCTAGTTGCTTGGGAGGGTGTTTAAGAACAATTTTTGGAAAATGAATGCAGTAGAGTATGAGAATAGTGTAACTTTGCGATCAGGAATCTTGAGTCACAGAGTTGTTGATAGTATATAAAATAAATTAAATATGTATATGTTGCTACTGCAGGTGACAGCCTTCAGCTCCTTTCCAAGACAACAGAGACTCTCCCCCCTTTTCTTTCTCCCACTCCCTCTTTACTCTCTTCTTTCTCTCACTTCCCATTTCTCTCTTTATCCCCATTTCTCCCTGCTTTGTCTCTTTGTCTGCCTTGCTCTCTACCCTTCTCTCCATTGTCCGTCCCCTGCTTTCTACCTCTAATTCTCTTCAGTTCTCCTTTTCTCTTCCCCCTATCTTTACCCACCGTCTCCCATTCTCTTTCCCATTTCTTCTCTTTGGACACACGCAGCAATACAGCAGTTGAGGTCCGTGGTTGCACAGAAATGCAAAATGAATGATCAGAAATTCTGACGCTCTTTTAATATTTGCAATGTGAAATACATATAGGTCTTTTTACAATTAAATTACAAGGAAAAGGTTATATAAATGAAGAAAAAAAAAACTTATTGCTTTTAAGTTATAAAAAGTAAATAAAACAGATTAGGTCAGAACTGGGTTAGGATGGGAAAGCTGAAAAAACGATCCAATTGCCCAGCTCTCATGAAGGTTGGGGAGTTTTCTGAGGGCAAAGTCATTGTGCCTGAGATCATCTGCAGAACAGCAGCAAGGTATGCTTTTTCATCAGATATCTTCAGTGTTCAGGTTTAGCAAAATCAAATTAGAAAGCAGGGAGACAGGATTCAAACACTGTTGCTTGCATTTGTACTGTTCATTTTTCACCTGAAGTTTCTCTTTGGATACCAGTCAGTAAAGCATGACAATTTATAAGTAAATGGTTGAGAAATCTTTATTTATAGGACACAGTGCAGTGCTCCAAGGAAGCTAGGTCATATCTTGCATTAATGTAGCTCTCTGCTGTAGCTGTTTTGCCCTACTGAGGAGTGTTATCTGCATCTGCACAGTACTGCGTTGTGCTGTGTAGATGTTAACTGAATTTCTTTTTTTTTATTTTTGAGTTAGGAAAATATATTTTATCTATACCTACTGAAACATTCATGGAATTCAGTATATATTTAATTCAATCCTTATTGTTTGCATTCTATTAGAAAATGGTTAGATTAAGGTATGTTTTTTCTTTACTAGTCGTGTGTGAGAAGATACATTTGGGTGGGCACTAGATTTGATTGAAGTGCACATTCATGTATATATCTGTATGCATACTTCCATGAATTTCTTTTCTTTCCCAGGCTAAAAAATGCAGTCTATAGAAGTGTTCAGCCCAGATTTTGATTCATAAAACAAATCATACTTCTTAATACCAGTCTTGCACTGATTTGTCATTCAGAGTCGTGAGAAGTTTTACAATTAGGGAAAATGATGTAATATCAAACTGCAGGAGCCATTGTTTTCCTTGAACAGATCCATTAGCTATGAACTTGTAAATTATTTAGGTTTCTTTGAAAATGCATTTTCTGTAAATAGAGATGGAACAAAACTGCTGTTTCAAATATGTAAAATTTGAACTAATTGGCTCTTGCATTATTTTTTACCTCTAAAAGTAGGGTATGCTGTGGGGCGTTTGTGGAAGCAACGGGAAAGGCACACAATAGAAGGAAGTTTGAATTTATGAAACCTCATAGTATATAATTAATACTTTAGTGCTGGGATTTACCAAATTAATTATTTCATTCATCTGTGGTCCATAACAAGTGGTGAGGATCCATGTGGCTCTTGGTTGGAGAAGACTAGGTCAAAAAGTGCAGAGTTATTTATTTTCTCGAATAATGTCAGTACCTTCTTGAGGCAGATCAGATTTACTTCTTATTCCGTATTAAAGAAATTTTTATTACTGGCACTTAATATATTGCCACTAGGTATTAACACCATGGTAGGGTATTGCCTTAGGCCCTATTTGGTGGTGAGACAATTCTTTCTGTGTATCATTGCCCATAAATGTTTTTGTTCTCATCAACTTAGACAGTAAAATCGGGCTACTGTATATTTTCTGATGTAGGTGTTTTTTTTCCAGGATTGATGGAGGTCAGGTAAAATTGCTGAAATTAGCAAGTATGTCTGTTTTCTTTCAGTACTTTTTGATTGTAGATTGTTAATCATCTACAAATAACATCTGAGGAAGAACAAGAAACTACTTGGATATAGTTTTAATTCTTTAAATCTTATTTTGGAGATTGATGGGAAAGTATGTGTGATTCCTGAAGAGGTTCTCCTGCACAACTCTTATCTTGTAATGCGTGTTCTTTTGTATTAAGCAATTTTTGCTTAAACAAATAAACACAGACTGTAGTGTTTTCAGCTTTACTATGAATTGGGTGAACTGTAGATATAAATGACAACCGGCAGGGACTCAGCCCAAGCAAAAGTGAAATTGGATATAGAGTCAAGCAGAAGGCAAAGCAAGAACCTCTTTCTTTCAAGTGTGTAGCTGCTGCCATTATAAATTACTTAGGGAACTAGTAGGTGCCAATCTGATAACTGAAAAGATTGAAATCTTTCAACTGTGCACTAAAACACTAAAGAAATATGATACACTATTTTATTTAAAGTTAATATTTTATTTACAAAGTATATATAAAGCAGAGAGCATTGAAAATAGTGAAGCTTTGAAATTTTCCTGTTTTTGTTTTTGTTTTTCATTCCAGAGGCAGTACCTTTGCTCTGTTATATAGAACTTCAAATGCTTACTTCACCTCAGATAGACCTTTGACTTTTTTGACAAAAATGAAGTGATACGAATATAGAATTTTCATATTTTATATTTTCATACAAAACTGAAAAAACTGTAAACCTTTGTTTGCATGTTTATTCTTGATATTTTGTTCATTTATATTTTGCTAGACAATATTTTAATTAAATCATCATTCTCTTGTAGTTCTTTCCTGTATTTTTTTTTTCTTCTCTTCACATTATACATTTTAAACTGTTGAAGACTCAAGAATGAAATTATTTGAATAAACACTGTATGGATGAAAAGACTTGTCAGACTATAATGGTAATAAGCCAGTTCAATTATCATTAAAAAACTTAAAACCTATAATACCTATGGCTTGTCCAGGAGCAATATTAATATAAAAAACCTTAATCTAAACAAATGAAATGAACAATCCAAGCTTACTAGGTGAGACTAATATGAATAGTGTTAAGATAAAAACAGTTTTATAATTCAGTACCTATTTTCAAAAATATTATTATATTTTTGTATGCATCAGTGCAATGTATTTACCATATATCCCAGAAGTTTCTCCTGGTTCATTCTGATTTTTCCATTCATATATTTGTATTTATCTCTTTTATCATTTACATCATGTCCTTCTTTCAAGGCACATTTCAAATCATGACAATATAGAAGAAGTAGTCATTTTTTCATGTTTTGTGAATTTCTTTTATGCCTGTCTTCCCTGAAGTTCTAAATAGCCCAGTAAGCGTATTATTGGTATTTCTAAATCTGAGCATAAATAACTCATTGACCGCCATTTAGTTTTGGTGGACTTTCAGTGACTAAAAGTAGTGCATTTTTACATTAACTAATTGTTCGACAATCAAATAATTATAGTCAATTTACTCAAAAACTTTTATGGTTAAAACTAGGGTAGATGTATGAAATTGTGCTATTTTTCAGGCAATTAAGGAAGCTCAGCAAATTAGCTTATTTAGTCGTTGGTCACAAATTAAAATTGGCTGTTTTAAAAGGAGCAGTACTTTGTTTAGCGAAACGCTTTTCAGTCTTCTGTACAGTGTTTTGCTCTGATGGTTTGGCGGTGGTTTCTTTTTCTTTTAGCGTTTTTCTATTTTGAGCAGATTGTGTCCCAGGTGATCACTTGCACCACAAGATTCATGTACTCTGTTTTTATTAAATTTTATACTTGCTTCTTCTTTTATTGACATTGCATTACCTGTGAATTATAAGGACCATTTTAAGATTTGAGCACAGTTGTTTCATCTGCCGTTATGGGATAAAATCTTATACATATTGACAGTCTCTGGTCTCTGGAAATTGCTGTGTTTCAGTATATCTAATTTTCTTCCCCGTATGACCTCTAGTTATTTTTGTGGCTTTCCCTCCATTAACTCACACCAATATTCAAAGGGACAGCTTCTGAGTGCTGTTGCTAGGCTGGCAGTTATTTAAGATATTTCTGAAATGTGCAACTGCAGGTTTTCTGCTGCTGTGCCAGAGATTTCTAATGGTGTGTTGCAAGACAAGGCTCTAAATATATATATATATATACTTTACTGAGAGTGTAGAACTGATCTATTTAATGGTTCTTCATTTTCATGTCCCTTGTACAAATATAGCATCTGAGTCTGAGTTAGCGTATGTGGCACTATTAGCTTTTATATAACCTTTCATTATCAGTTTAAAAAAAATTTGTGCAGTGGCATTATTTGATAGATTTGTCTAGTTTGATCACACTTCATTATTACATGTTCTATAAGGACTGAATAATCGTTCATAGTTATTTTGTAACTGACTTGTAACTCAAATGAGATATTATGTAAATTAAATTATTTTTCTTATGATAGATGTGTAAAGCTCTGTATTAAGAAGTACAGCCTGTTTGCTGGAATTGGTTCTTTGTAATCTTCTCTCTGTCTGGGGCAGGAAATAGTTGCTCTACTACCCTTTGACCAGAAAAGTGGAGGTGTCACATTTAAACCTGATTGCTCTTCCTTCTTGTACTTTTTTTTATGGTAACATTTTTCACAGACAAGAGTACTGAGAGTAACTGCTGCTCTATTTCGAAATTATGGTTTTTTCAGCTTCTTATGTAGGTATTTGGTAATGATAACAATCCTGACTGAAGGATAAATGAGAAATGGCCACTTTTCACAGAAATTACTGAAAGCCCTGGTATGCTTGAGGTTTTTTTTTTATGTGACCAAGCATAATGTACCTTGGTGAAAATTATTTCTACTTCAATTTATGAAGCACATACAGCGTTACAAAATGTCTGTATTTTTGAAGAGTTAAATTTACACACTATTAAATGAGCTGCAGCAGCTTTCACAGATGCATTAATTTAACAAATGCTTTTGTGGTTAGCTGCTCCCTTGACGGTACAAGGAATTGAATCATCAAGCCCCACAGCTAAAACCCTCTCCAGATTTAGCCAACTAGCCAATGCTTTGTAACTGTGAGTTTCAGCAACTCGTAGCCTCTGTGTACTGGGAACTGACTTTTGGAATAGGTGTCTGCTTACACTGGAGCCAAACTGCAGATACTCATCTGCTGGAGAAGCCAACTAACCTAAGTGAATGACTTTTAGTAAAATGATAACCAGCATGGCCATACAAACTCAATACAAGGGTCTTCTGGTGTTTAGTAGATGAAAAACTTACTTACAGATGAAGCTTTCCTGCACATCAGGTGGCTGCTAACTGCACCGTTCAGGAGATGCTTCAAATCAGCCAGGATGTTATATTCAGGCATCTTAAAGTATGTGGCATCTCAATTTCAACTGCTAGGGCTTTCTGTGCATAGTGTTTGCAGCAATACTTGTATTTGCAAAACAGCATCACAGTGTAACTCAATGAATGAAAGATTGCTGGTAAGTTATGATTAATTTTTTTTTTTCTCTAAGCATTTCTGTGATAATTTTCCCACAGTATGCTAAGTATGAAATCTGTGAAGAAAACTGTTTTTTTTTTATCAAATGTGTCTGGTAGTGAGGGCTTTGGGAGAGTGCTTTCAAATAGTGCAACTTTCAAATAGTAAGAAAAATTAAGTAATTTGCTAAGTAAAAGCAGAAAATGTGTAACAGGACATGACTCATCGTTTTGAAGTTTCTTTGCATTTTGGTAAGTTCCTCTGCATTGCTGTTTCTAAGGTAAATGAAGGCTTTTGACAAGGACAGGACACCCAAGTTTCAGAGCACCAAAATGAATAACATTCTTGTTGGCTTTCCCTGCTTATTTTAACTTATTTTTTCAAAATATTTCACATCTGAGATTCAGTATTTTAAAATTACATGCACTCTTTTTTCAAAAGCACAAAATTATTGTTGTCACTTATGGTCTTTAGAATACAAATAGAACTTTGGTGCAAACAGTTGAGGACACTTTTGTATCCAAAGACTTAAGTGTATAGCTGGCGGTTAGAAGAATTATGGAAGGATGGGAACCACTGGATTGGTTGTTTCTCCACTCCTCTGAAGGTGGTGCATTATATACTGTATTTGGTAGGAACAATTAATTTCATTTGGGTTCATTAATTTCATCATTACTATCCTTTACATTTTTGTTCTTGGTGTTTTCTATAAAAAGGATAACATAGTTTTTGATGGCTGATAATTAAGTGCAATGCTTTGCTTTGGTTTAGATAGTGCAGCAATAATTTAGCGTTGTTCCAGATTTCTTACTTGTCTCTTCACAGGCTTCATTCTTCAAACTTTCAACACCAGCTGGATGACTGAGTCGGGTATGTCTAGGCTATTGAGAATTTTCTGCAGCTTGTTCAAGGCTCGTGAAAGAGGAAAACAGTTTTTCTCCTTGTATTGCATCTGTGCATTTGATGACATTTGTCAGCTGTATTAATGGTTGCTTTAGCAGCCTAGGGTGATGTTGTGTGCTTCATGTACCTCTGTGGGAAGAGCCACTTATTTCATTTCCAGCTTCCAACTTTTTAAAATACAGATAAATATTTTGTATAGGAATATTAAGCCGGGTGAGCTGTGTATCTGTTTTCACTGGGACAGAGAAACTTCTTAATCATTTATCACGAGTCTGAACAAACAGCAAATTAAATCCATTATGCCCCTGAGGTCAAATTATGTCATTCTTCTTATATGTCTTGCCAGAAGACTTGTCAGCCCTTCACCATCTTTCTACTTCAACCAAATTTATACTCCCCCTCTTCCTGAAATTTTAGTGGAAAGACAAACTGCCAGGCGTTAGTTGAGGAAAAAACAGCAGGCTAAATACTGTGTTGACCAGAATCTATAAAAAGCCACCGTTCTTTGGATGTTTTGAATTTGTTGATACGCCAAAAGCTGAAAAAATAAAATAGCAGCATTCAACTTGGTTACGCAGTGAAGGGCCTTCAACGCTAAAGGAAGTATTAAGCTAGGATCTTTCTTCTGCTGCTGATACACACTGTACCTTGTTTCATACCATATGGATTTTTGTACCTTTGATTTCAATGTTGATACCTTTCTGAACTCAGTGTGTTTGCTGGATGCAGTGTTGCCCTTTCTGGTAATTAAAAGTAAAAAATATTTGGAGTTAGACTAGATGAGCCACTTAAATAAGAGAAGAAAATGGAGAGTAAAGGTATGCATATGAACATGCTCCCTGCCCTGGATCATATCCCAAAGGGTCTTTGCATCAGGAGCAACAAAACACAGTTGAACTTGGGATTCAAAGTGAAAGTAAATTCCATATTTTTTGTGAAGTTGAAAAAAAGTTATTTGGTTAAAACCAATATATTTATATAGAAAAAAAAAAAAAAGATAAAGAGAAAATATGATTTCATGTTGAAGAGCTATGACAAAATTATGAAATGGTTTGGGTAGAGTCCTTACATATTATTTGTTTCCAACCCCTCCGCTGCCTCTTGCTACATCAGGTTGTTCAAAGAGAATCCAACCTGGCAATGAGCACTTTTAGGTATGGAGCCTCCACAGAGTCTCTAGGCAGCCAGATCCAATGCCTCACTAGTCTCTGAATAAAAAAAAATTTCTTCCATATGTCTCATTTAAATCTATCCTCTTCTAGTTTAAACCTGTTCTTCCTTGTATCATTACACTCGCTAATAAAGTGTCATGCCCCAGCTTTCCTGTAGATCATCTGTAAGTATTGAAAGGCTGCAGTGAGGTCTGCTTGCAGCCTTCTTGTCTGTGGACTGAAGAAGCCTGTCTCCCTTAGCCTCTCTTCAAAGGAGGGATGTTTCAGCCCTCTGATCATCTCTGTGATCTCTAGTCCCACTCCAATAGTTCTGCATCCTTCTTGTGCTGGGCACTGCTGAGCTGGACGCAATACTTACTCTTGATAGAGCATCATGAGAGCAGAACACAGTGGGACAATCACTTCCTTTGCCTTTCTGTCCATGCCTCTTTTGATGCAGCCCATAATGCTGTTAGCCTTCTTGTCTATAAGAACATATTCATGGCTCATGTTGATCTCCTTATCAACCAACACTCTGAAATTCTTCATCTCAGAGATGCTCTGAGACCATTCCTGACCACATATTTTTGAAAAAATGTCAGAAGTCATTTCTGCTTTTCTTGCAGTATTCTAACTAAACAAGGAATATCTAGTTAGATACTTCATCTACAGTCATAAAACTGTATAATTGTCTATCTTCAGCAGTGCAAATATGAAGTTATAGAAATAAATTTGCAGCTGGCTACCTCACCTTCCCCACATACTCTAAACTGTTTGAAACATGATATTTGTGTAATTTACCATAACACACTGAAAATAGGAATGCTTCAAGCAAAATGCTACTGTACTGGTTAAGAAATTGGTACTGTTACAATTCTAAGAATTCATGAAAAGTGACTCAAAACTATCTTCCATTTTGACAGAGTATGTTGAATTATTTTCTTAATTCTGTTGCCATAAATTGCTGTTCTCAGTAGACATTCTATTTAGTTAAGCCTGCAAATAACCAGTATTAGAACTATTGCTATTTTTATACATGAAGTAGCACATTTTATCTTAGTTACAATAACCAGACAGCTAATGCATCTCCTTTCAATACAGTTAGAAGGAATTCCATTGATGTTTTTTGTTGCAGAAAATGCAAAGAGTATGTATTTTTCCTATCTGGGATAATTGAGCTAATGCTAAGAGGCTGTGATTTTAAAAACAGCATAAGTAGAAGCAAAATCATAATTTCTGCATTTATTTCTGTAGTAAACTAGTATTGACTCTGACACATGTCTAAATGAATGATACACAATGTACAGACGTTCATTGAAAGAGCAACTGGAGCCTTGATTTTCACTGTATGTTTCTGAGGACTGTAAGAGTGCTGTTGTTCCCACATAAGGGTTATCTGTATGGAGCAGGCAACCCGTGATTCATGGCTTGAAACCCTTTGATCTGGTAAAGGTAGGAGCAACTGTCATTTATACTGAACTTCCCACTTAGTTTGGAAAGCTGGTCTGATTTTCTCCTATCCCATGCTTCACTATGTGAAGTGAAATATCTCACTAGATATTTCAGATTCAGTATTTCAGCTGCTTTCACAAATTCTGATGGCTTCCACAGTTTCTTGAAATATCAATGTCAGCATGAAACACTCAAGGAAATGTAGAGACATCTTTCTGTAGGACTAAAAGGAAATCACAATCACGTCAGAACTGAATCACAAGAAAAACTCACTCAGGATGCTGTTATGCATGTTTTCTCCAGTTTTCTAGGTTTCTAGCTTGAATATAAAGTGTCCATCCTTGTTTGCATGCCCATCACTCATAGATACCTGTCAAAAGAAGGCAAGGTCTTATAAAATTCTTCAGCTGAATTTGCTTTTGCATCTCACTTGCGATTTTATTTCTTTCCTTGGCTCCTTGCCACACTGAACTACTTATTCCACATTACTGTAGAGGAACTTACATTTTCAAAAACATATTTTGCATTGATTGCCATACACATTTATCTAGATTTTATCATAAGATTAAATAGGAAACTGCATATCTGTTTACATGTGTATTCACATATATACAGATGTAGATATGAAAGGTAATACTCAGCTTGGAATTATATGGACAGTTAAGTATTAAGGCTATCATAATACTTATGACACAGTGTGTCTCAGTATTACTGCTCATGTTTACTGGTCAGTGATAGTTATGTTAATTAATTGTTTTTTTCAGTGATTTTTGTAAGTGCACCTAAAATCAGAACAGCTATTTCAGATTCCATTCAGGATAAAAACACATCTTTGTTATTTCTAATTTTCAAGGTATCTAACTTGTGTCAATTTCTTTGTCAAGTGTGTAAATCTGGCACACTAAAAAATGTAAGTTTCTTCCATCTTCTTGGAATTATTTACACTTTATAAATGCTTTGCGTTGTTATTCATACTTTAATTTATATTTGTACTTAATATAAGGAGCTCAAGTAGAATTGTGAACTGCTATTTTTTACCCTGCAGAAAGCCTCATGAAGAAGCCCAAAACTTTTAATAAGGCCTACTGTGTTTAGAAAGTATGAGGGCTGTTCTGGAAATAATGCCTCCTATTTTATTATGCTGGCCTGTGACTGTGACATCAGAGGCAAATGTTGAAGGTGTAATAGTGGAGGTTGAACCTTCCCACGAATATTTTATTACATTTTGTTGTCTTGTGACAGACAGCAGCAGAGGGGCAGTCTGCCAGGGTGGTGTCTGACTTGAAAATGTCTATGAGGCAAAGATGTGTCATTGAATTCCTTACTCATTATCACCCACTGACATTCATCAACACATGCTGTTTGGTTCTGGAGACCAAGCAGCGTATTTGAGCACAGTGAGGTTGTTTGTGGTGCATTTCAGTAGTGGTGAATATAACAACAAGTCATGTAAAAGCAAGCCATGTTCTGGATGGCCATGCAGGTGTTTTACAAGCATGACATGCAGGCTCTTGTTCATAACTGGCAAAAATGTGTAGCTAATCTGTTGACTATGATGAAAAATAGTGTTTTGTATCAGAGAATTTTCTCTTTTGAATAGTGTTATTGTGCTTAGTATCTCTTGTAGTTTCCATGGAAACAAATCCTCATCTGGAGTACTGCGTGCAGTTCTGGGCTCCCCAGTACAAAACAGACAGGGATCTCTTGGAAAGAGTCCAGCGGAGGGCCACAAAGATGGTGAAGGGCCTGGAGCATCTCTCCTGTGAAGAAAGGCTGAGTGAACTGGGTCTGTTAAGCCTTGAGAAAAGAAGACTGAGAGGGGACCTGATCCAGGCCTATAAATATCTGAGGTGTGGGGGGCTGAATGGCGAGGCTGGACTCTTTTCAGTGGTGAGTGGAGACAGGACAAGGGGAAACGGCCAGAAACTGCAGCATAGGAAGTTCTGCACAAATGTGCACAAGAACTTCTTTACAGTGAGGTGACGGAGCACTGGAACAGGCTGCCCAGGGAGGTGGTGGAGTCTCCTTCTCTGGAGATGTTCAAGACCTGCCTGGATGCCTACCTGTGCGACCTACTGTAGGGAACCTGCTTTGGCAGGGGGTTGGACTCGATGATCTCTGGAGGTCCCTTCCAACCCCTACAATTCTGTGATTCTGTGAAATAGGAGGCATTACTTTTGGAGCCTCCTGTGTATATGAATATAATAAGTAGTGGCAGGGAATATCTGCACTCAGTAAACATTTATGCCATTGAGCCAATACATTATTCAGTTCTGGGTTGTTAGTTCAACACGTCAAACAGTCTAATTTTCTCTTTGATTTTTAATAATACTATTTTCAAAAGGATTTTTTAGACATGCATTTCTTCAAATGCTTTTCAATCCAGGGAACTCATAAATTGGGGAACACATAAAACATTCACTAGCTCTTCTATTTTCATTTTTTTTTCCTGATGACTTTAGTAATTTTTTTTCCTCAACATTGAGTTAATTTACTACAGTGTGTAATTTACCTCTGCAGTTTTGGAAGCTCTTCATGGGTTATATCCTTTCCTCCCACTCCTTTTCCTTTTCTGTGAATGAGAAAGTCAAATCACGTTTTTTCGTCTGCTGATTTTATTTCTTTCAGATGCTGGCTCTTGACTGTAAGTTTACAGAGGATTACCAAGTATGATAATAAGTTCTTAATTACATCACTGTTACTGTCTTCAAAAACCACTGTTGAAATATTTGAGAATCCTTGAGAACAGTTTAACAACAACCTCTGTGTGACTTTGACCCTTAGTTGAGTGCTTTTAAAGATTAGTAGCGACTTCTGTCTTACTTGATCTTGATGGGTAGAGAGGCCTATGAAGAACTATTTGAATGACTGAACTTCTGCTGTTTTGCACAAATCACTGAGGTCATATTTGAGTTATTTTATGTGAGACATAAACAAAATTTAGAAGAGTGCTATATATTAACCTAGGGAGTATATTCTTTTTCTTCCTTTTTTTCATCCTGTGTTTTGTACAAGTACGGGGGGAAAAAAACAGACTTTAAAGGTCAGGGATATTTGCACAAACCTTTTCTTTTTTCTTGACTTCAACAATTCGAGAATTTTCTCAAAAGCTTTAATTTTTAGTTTGTTGCAGTAGCAGCAAATGCAATGAACGTCACCTATTTTCCGAGAATTTCCTTTGAGGGAATGTAGGAATAAATTCTTCTCTTATCACTTTTCTTCCTACAGACCTTCCAGGTTAAAGTTTTTCAAACCATGTAGTAAATGAAATCCTCCCATTCTACAAACTTAATCTGAAAATTCTTTCGTTGTATTTGAGAAATGTCACTGTTGTCACCCCTCGTAACTCTCAAATCTGACTTGAACCAATTAACTTGTCACAGATGCTAAGCCGTGTTATTCTGGGTAAGAACAATAGTGAGTAACGTTGAGTGTAAGTCTGAAAATGTTTGAAAAAGTCTGAAAAGTGGACACTGGAGGGAGACTGTTAAGAAAGTGAAAAGAGAGTAACTGTTTTCTCATTCTGACTTCTCAATGTAGCTACCAGCCTATTCTAGGCATTTGAAAGTACAGCCACCCCTGATTTAATAGATTTCATCATTCTCAGGAAATGCGCTACAGAATGCATCATGTAAAACAACAGAAGCAATGAACACAGTGTTGTTGCACTCATCAGGACCTATTCCTCTATAATAGACCAAGAGCCCATTTACTGTTGCTTCTGCTGCTTCTTCTTTTTTTTTTTATTTATTTAAAAAAACACAAGTTAAGCTTCTGAGCAGTTTGACAAAAAGTATTATAAGAAGACATTTAGTATGAGACCTGTGTCGTTTAAACCAGATTACTAGATATAATAAAAATGTAGTATTTATAATAGAAATGTAGAAATGAAGTAGTTCAGCTCATCTGTGAGTTTTTGATACTTTGAACTGAAGCAGGAATATCAGTGACAGCCTCTTAGCAACAGGAAGTGTCCCAGTCTGCGGTCACAAATTAGTTAAAAAACTTTATGTGGTAGCATAGGTTCATTTTCATTTTTGGGATTAAAATAATTGTGTTTTTTTTGTTTTAAACTTCTACTGCTATCTGGCTGATAACATGTAAAATTATTTTGGCAGAGATCTTTCTGGGGGAAACAGATGTTATATAACCAGATACTTCTAGTGTTAATAAGGGTGTGCAAGATGCTGTGTGTCAAAAGCATCCTGCAGTACTTGTGCCACAGTTCCTAGTCTTATTTTGGAGCCCAGAGGGTGGCAGTGAAGGCAAAGTTTTCCAGTGTCCAAGCATTTCTCATAGAGACAAAGCCATGCTTACAAACGGAGACATTTTAGAAATCACCAGATTGCCACTGGCAAAAACAAACTGACTGAGAGAGAATTTCATTGTTTATAGACACCTACAAGAGAAAGATACAAGAAACCAAGATTTGAGATTTCTTAAATTGCTGTAGTATTCCGTTCAGGAGCAAACTTCAGTTTAATAATTCCTTATATTGAAGGAGAGTGAAAATGGTTCAGGATAATGAATCAGCAGTTGATGGTACTTATGCTGATGCCAACCGATTGGCAAGAATTACAGCTGTTCCTTTATTCCAGCACTGGTAATGTAATTAAAGGGCAGAGTGCTCTTCATGTTCAGATTTAGCTGAGGAGGTACCTGGATTCCATTTAGATATCTCTCTTACTTGTGTATGATTACTGAGACTTTAGCTTCTTGAATCGGGATGTAAAATTGTAAGAGCATATTACAGTAACAACAGTTTATCTATTTCATAGAAAACCATAAGTAGCAGTTGTTTACATCCAAAATGTGATTGATTAAAATTCATTTTAAAAGAGGTGCTACCCTTTTTAAGACAGTATCTACTGATATTTGCCAATTGTCTGGATTTGGAATCAAGGAAATCTATGGATAGAAGATTCACACTGTCTTCGATAATTATAGAACTCTATAGAATGTCAGAGTCAAAGTGACTGGAAGGAATATACTTTTGAAATGAATTATTTCTGATCAACACTAAAAGGAGTTCTCCAGAAATCATTTCTTGTCAAATTGTAAAATAGTTGTAGCTCTTAGATTTTATAGCAGTAAGAATGTGACTGTGACCTTATTCATCCCTGACACGATAAAGTTTATATTCATACCAGTGGGTTTTATCCTTAGGAGAAAAATAACATCATTCTAGTGATTTCCATTAACTTTATGCATATGTTTAACACATACAGGGTTGCAGTGCTTTTTAAGGGCTAATTGTAAGGGGTGAAATTATGTCATAATCCTCACATTTCTAAATTGATGTTTGATAATTACTTACTTAAATGGTAAATTTTGTAGTACTCCTTTTAAATATACAGCTCAGAAGTATTAAGTTAGCTTTGACAGTAATTTACTCTGTAATGTTTGCAAAAATACCTAAAACAAAAAGCAAGGTAGCCCTCATCTGTCATTCAAGTAAAATATAATTCAGCAATCTTTTCCTTCTTTTTCCTTACAGGGTTCTTAACTTGAGTATATCTTTGAGCATGTAGCTGTGTCACATATTGGGAGAGATTTTTTGTCAGCTAAGATGCATTGGTAATATATTTTTTAAATAAAAATACAAGCTGTAATCAGGAATCTAGAAAAGTGCATGAGAAAATGGTCACATTCTGTATTATCTGCAGTTCTGGAAGTTTTAGAGAATTGTAGCTTCGAAGATTCAGATATCTAAGAAATGTATATAGGAGAAATAAATACATCAGAAAGTATTTTAAAGAAGACGGGAGTAAAATACATCTAGCAGTGATTGCTGAATTACAGCTTATTAGAAGGTACAGAGACACATACTTTTTCTGTCAGTTGGTCGCCACCATGTTTAAACATGTGTTACAATGGAACCTGCAAAAACATGGCTTTCTCCATGAGTTACAGAGCATGAGTTACAGACTCTTGTTAGTCTGGATCTCTAATAGAAATTTACTGTCTTATTAAGGGATATGATATTACTTGACATGGAACCTGTACTCTTCTTGGTCTTTAAGTACTTCACCTGCTTGTTCCACTTATCATGGAAAAATTATTTAATTTGTCTAGCTTAAGTTTCATCAGCGTCCTAACCCCTGTCACAGGGTAGGTGAATTTTACTCAGTTTTATTCATTAGAGGGCGGTGACAGCTTGGAAGTATTCACACTTTACTTCATCAGAATTACAAAAAAAAACACCCTCTTCTGAGGCCTTTCAGTTTTAGAGTTCAGTTAATTCTGCCGTAGCTACACAAGTCAAACTAGTGGGGGCAATCGTATTAAAATCAATAAAAGAGAAAGATCAGGTGAGCATAAGACATTTGAGATCTACTTACTGTTTTAGTAAACCTCTTTGTTTTTACAAGAGAAAGAAGCAGAGCTACTGTCCTTATTTTCTCAAAACTAGCAGAGATGCCAAACAAAAAGTGTTGCCACATACTTAAAGAAGAATTCATACAGTTACAAGAAGGAAGTAATGAGAGCGCTGTCTTCTAAGTCTAGAATTAAACTCAAGGTCATTTAAATCAAAAAAGGCATTAGGATTCCACATAGTAATGGATTAATTCTAAATCTAGAATTAAGCCTGAAGTCACTTAAATCAAAAAAGGCATTAGGATTCCTCATATTAATGGAATTGCCTGACTTCAGAATTCATAAGTACCATTATGTAACAACTGGCTACATGAGTATGAAAAGCGACTGCTTTTTTAGCACGATTTGTTAGCTGATTTGATTGGTTTTGGTTTGGTTTTAAGAAAAAGTGAAATCTTATTTTTGATCAGTTAAATAATGCTAATAAATTTTGTTCACAGTCCCAAGCAATAGCTTGAGCCTGTATGGTTCCTGGTGTGCCCAACAGCATAACATTAACTTAAATGCATCTTCATAAGTACATGTGACACTAATTACTAATGGAAATATTTGAAGATCTTGTTCAGACTTTGAAGTGGCAGGGGTAGTTAAGCTTGACATCAAGCAAGTTTGAACACCTCAAACTGTTTCTGGCCACATCACTCTGTTTGGAGTTACACATTCAAAATTACTTGCCATGACAAAATATTTTTCATTCATGATTTATGGAAAAATGTAATTTTGCTTTCTAGCAAAGGATCATTCTCTCTAAACCAGACTTACTCTACGTACTTGATGTTGAATTTAGCAAGTGTCATCTGGAAATCGAAATTCGAGCATAATGTATTAGCACATTTTTCAAACCAATGTGAGGACATTGCCTGTTCTTTTTGCGTTCGCTGTTTGATGGGACTACAGTTGTTCACTCCAAAAACAAGTTTTCAGGCCTCCTGTGAACTTACAGATCTAGTGACCAGTAGAAACTCATGTTTACCTGTGTTTGTTATAGGAACATGTAGGCTTCTAAGAATATCAAGGAGCTGTTTATCTATATAATAATCTGAATATGTAATACGCTGCTATGCTATGTCTAGCAATGAGTAACAGACTCCTTGATGTGTTCTGCCAATAACCTGTGATTTACTTGAGGCTTCCATGTGAACCTCGTACATCAGTAATTGAATCAGAACTAAGAGAGTGAGAATGCAATCTTTTCCAATTATGTTTATCAGCCTAGCTTATGAATATCTTAGTACACAGTGCGCTACAGAAAGCATGATGTCCTCTAACTGTATTTACACTTGAAGCACTGTGTGCTTGTTATTTAAGAGGTTTCTTCTTGCATGTTTTCTAATAATGTAAAATAAAAGCAGTGGCAGCCACAGAAATTCTGAACATGGTTTATGTCAGAATTAATTTGGCAAACAGTTTCTGCTTCGAATTAATTTCTTAATAAGCCAGAATGTTGTGAATAGTGGGCATATTGCTTTCGCCAGCTGACCATCAGCATGCTTCTGCTGTCTGGGTTACTTAGCTGCCTGGAAATGGATGTGGAAAGCCAACTTTTGCCTTCTGTGATTTCTCAGAGTTGCACATATGGAAAATATGTAATATTTTCCTGCTTCCCACTGTTCCTATCAAGTGCATACACTAACTGCTTTGCTTTCTCCCCCATCTTCCCTGGTGAGTGAAGAAATGTGCCTGTATTACTTTTACAAAGAAATGACTTACACAGATATTGGCAATTCCAACTCAGTTTGACCTGGTTTAAGTGACTGACAAAGTTTGGAGCTAAGACTAATATAGTAACATTGTGCTTTCCTTGGAAGGCTTCAACCACTAGCAACATTTATTACTTTAATGCAAGATATTTAGAATGAAAAGATATATTTAAAGTTGTGAGTGAAATTAATGTGGCTTGTATTAGCCCTAATTTAAATATATTATTGGAGGAAAGTATGGAAAGACACATCTGCAGTTAAGTAATTTCATATTTTTAAAAATATTTTGTTAATAGTGGTTTATTAAGCATTCTGTGGAGTTATATTTACATATAGTGATTTGTGAATACATGACATAATTCTTGTTGGAGTTCTCTGGAGAAGCAAAAATACAACCCACAGAAATTTGGTTGGCTTTTTCTAATGTTATATTTTAATTGACTGTGCAATATCAAATGATTTTGACAGTTGCACCCTTGTGGGTCCACTTGGATCAATTTAAGAAATCATTTTAAGCTTTTTCTCCTTGTACTGTAGCTGAATCTAATGATCAGTGTCAAAGCAAAGATGATATTACGGAATTAGATAACTTTTTCTTTTCTGTTTCAGTATAAAGTTAGCTGAGGCTTGCTGGAAAATCATCTAAACTTTGACAAAATTTAGGATATTTAGATGAACGCACAGAGAAATGTAGCTAGAAGATAATAATTTGTTAACTGCTCAAGTAGATTAGGAGGACAAATTTATCAAATCCACAGAATTCCAGTTGTTGTTAAGGTTGTTTTTTTAACCCTATTTCAGGTGGCAGTTCATTACATTTTAACTTCATGTTTTGGATAGTCAATGAGACGCTGTCTGCAGATGCAAATACATGCAAATAACACTTAGAGTGTATTTCTTATATAACAAATACAAACAGTGCAGTGATACACCAAATATATGAGCATGCTCAGTAACCTAACAAAATTAGAACCATTTCAACAAGACTCAGGAGACCCTAAGACAGGTGAAACTGAAAATATTTGTTGTGATGCTTTAAATCAGGAATACAAACATTTGTCTTCTTTGTTTCATTGTGCTTGCAGTTACTCAGTTAGAAATTATCCAAGTACTGAAATTTGCCGTGTCTTGTCACTAGTCAAAAGGGCACAGCATACTCAAATGCCCTGTCTAACCAGATCATTTTCCAGTAAGATTGCATTAGGAGTTACTCCATGAATACTATGACGTGAAGATCATACATTATTAGATGGTACTAAAAATCCATACTTGGAATTGACAATCTATTAAGATTTTAACATGTGGAAAGAAATAGTGTTCTCTAAGTTTCAAATAAATGTGACTGCTAGTGTCTTACCTGAGCTGAAAGAAGGATATTTTGCTTAATACTAAACATAGAAAGTACTCAAGCTTTTTTTTTTCCACTTTCTCCAAGCAGTGTGCCAGTAATAGAAATGCTAGCCACGCAGCTCTGTGGAAAGGAATGCATAATCATTTAATGAAGAAGTTCTGGAATTTGCCTTCAAGCATTATTTTTTTTTTTTTTTTCAGTAAAAGTCATTGCACTGCAATCTCAGTGCCTTCTCTCTAGGTTAAAGTAAAGTTTTTAAGGACTTTGGCGTTTTTATCAAGATGTATGTAGTATTTCATTGCAAGTCACAGTTTTTAGGATTTTAGAAGACATGGAGTTTTTTGTCTCAGCTAAAAACTGTACATTGGAAAATTTCTGGTAGTGCACAATGCATGTAATAGACCTAATTTCATGCACAAGCTCTGCTGTGACGTTTACCCAATGGACCTTAGTTAGCCTGAGTTTAGAGTTCAGTTATTGCTTACATTATTTAATGTCTCCTTTAGAGTGTGTGTCCAAAAATGTTTTGAGCTTGATTTTTTTCTTTCCTTAGTTTTAGTAACATCTAGGGCATTAAATTAATGCAATGGGTCTACTGACTTGCTTTAATTCGTAAAATATGGAGAGATTGGACGTCAGATCACTTCCAAATATAGATGAATTATGACAATAACTGGATTTACTTACATATATTTTCCCATTTTGTTATCTTGGTTCTCCATCTGCTCTAACATCATTTTGTAGAAGAAAGAAATCTGTACAAACTTGAATGTCATTCAGGATGGAGAAGAAAAATCAGATATTATGATAGGAGAATTTTTCCAGACATCTTCCTCATATGTTGTAAAAGATTTTACTTTTAATGCTGTCTAATGAAAGAGATTACCTCTCCCTGTAAAACTTGCTCATCTCATATAAATTTAACTCTTAGCAGTACTACTGATTCTAGGAATAGAATTCTAGGAATTGAAAACTAGCATAAAGACCATTTCTGGGAAATGGAGTTCCCATGTCATATTTACTGTTAAATTTGGAAGCTTTCTTTGAGGAAACTGATTATGAATATTTTGATTCTATAAGCTGTATCTTCATGAGATGTCACAAGGACTAGGGCCATCTGAGGCTTGAAGTAAGTAAATGTAACCTTTAACAGGTCATGAAGATGTAAGGCCACCCTTGCTCAAAGGCTTGTTTTTCCATGCAAGAAATGCTACAATTGTTGGCCCTATATGATTTGTACCAAAGGAATTATGGTAATAATTTACACATCCTTTTTCTGGAATGTCTCCTCTCATTTGTGCTCCTCTGAAATTGCAGCAGTGTGGTGGCCTGTTTCTGAGCTGCCATGTGCATCATCAGTTACTGGTCACTGAACTAAATATCTGGCCAAGACACACATTCAGCGTCTGAATCTCAGCACACCTCATAGGTACACTTCAATTGCGCTTAAGTAAATAAAAAGGAAACAGTGAAAGATCAAGCAGTTTGTGTGAGTTCACAAGGATTTGCTTATATGCATAGAAATAAAAGCTGCAGTTTTCATGACCTGGTACTTTTTATAGCTTCTGTGCAGATTTACTAAATCTGTATGTTTTTGTCTTTGTGAATAGATAGTTACCTTTGCACTGCTGTTAGGGCAGTAGCTGTGGGGAAAAAGCCGTATATATGTAACCAATTCATTTTCACATATTTACACAAATACAGTACAGTAGTCCAGCTATAATGTACCTGTAATCCAAGTATTTACCAGTTTTTAGCTGAAAGACAAAATTTAAATGTTTGAAAAAGGAAGTCATTATTTTTGTAACACAAACCTTGCTAAGAAATGTGCATTGACTTACCTGTAGTTAACAGTTCTGGTTTATAACAGTTGGCAAGATGTCAGAATGGATTTAAGAAACTATTTGAAATTCTGTATTAACTGGGTCTTTTCATCTGATATCTGAATTCCAAAATATTTTAATATTTTTCAGAAAAAAAAAAAGATGCCATTTAATTATCTCCTATAGACCAGTGCATGATTACCTGTGGGATATCAGATTCATGAGGGATTTAGAATAAAATCATTTTTCATAGTTGTTTATTCCAGTTAAGTCCATTATGATATCTAGTTTCTTCTAGTCAGAAAGGAACTAAAGGCCACCTGAAATGCTACTACATGTAAATGCCAGATAGCGGAATTAAATAATTTGTTAAATCTCTCCTTTCTTGGCTTAATTGCTTGCTGGCTTTACATACAGTCAGGGTAACAGGAATTATAAAGGCATTTAATTTTAGATAAGACTTCTAATAAATATTTGAAAATAGATATTTATTGGTGAAAGACAGGGTATAATAGCTGGAGCACAGCATAATAGCTGGAGCATAGTGCTGATTAATTTATCTGTGTAATTCTGATTGGAGCTTGCCTGCATCTGAGTAGCGTAAAGCACAGTCAGACGCTGTGGGACCTGTCTGCCCTTACCTCTGTAGTTTATGAGTTTCAGTGTGGAAAAAAAAAAAAAAAAGCTTATCTGTTCTCCTGAGCTCCAAGTAACAAAACTGTTTGGTAAATCAATTTTTAAATTACATTGATTTTCTAAAGAATACGGGTTTGCTAATCAGAACTTAATGACTGCCCTGAGATAATTACTGTTAACTTGTGTAACTAGTGACACTTTGCATATTGGATTCAAATGAAAAGTGCTTTTAAAATTCAGTTTGTACTTATGATTGAAAGTCTTAGTCAGTTTTGTTGTCTCTGTGATTAGTTTCCTATAGATGCAGTTCTCAATGTTGAAATTAAAGTACTTTAAAAATATATATTTTGGGTGTAATTGAAACAGTCACATGGCAGTAAAAATTTTGTGCCAGTGTAAGAAGTAAAGACAAGTTAAATCACACCTTTCACTCTTGTAAAGTATCAGAAAGCACATATTTTGAACTGTAGTTCACAATGTAAATAAGTTGATAAATAAAAGAAAATGTCAAACCAAGACCAGGTAGCCAGCAGCCTGTCTATTTCTTTCTGAAAGATTTCTGTTTTTCTGTTACATATTTAAGAGTTCTCGTTCTTTGCTGGATCTCTTTGGTTCCCAGTTGTGGTTATGCTTTGAAAAGTAGTGAAGTGTTCACTTTTCTGCTTAGAGAGAAATTATGCCAATCAAATGCAAAGAAGCCATATAAACAATCTGATGTTCATTTTGAATCATACCAAGGGAGTGTGTTAATGTCTCCAGTGTTACCTTTCTTTTTCTTGTCTATAGAAGTTTAAAAAAAAAACTTGTACAGTGATTGAAAATCACTTCCTCAAGTTGTGATCTCTTAACCAGTGTATGGCAACTCTAATTAGTTTCACTCAGGGATGGAGAACATCTTGAACTATAACAAGGTCTCCCAGGACCACTTACATAACAAATATACTAGTCGTGTTTTCTCATTAGCTCCTTTCAGTTGTCACAAACATGATTTTCCATTGTTTTTAGAAACAGACCAAAAATAAACATTGTGTGTGTTAATTATTTTACCATTATTCAAAAATCTTTTGAATCTTTTAGGTGGAAGTTTCATAGTTTAATTCATTAACCTCAAGCAAGTCAAAAAATGTAAGGCTCAGTTGGCTTAGGAAAGAGCAGTACTTTCTGAGTGCTTCATTTTCTTCTTGATCGTATTTTTTTCTGTTTTTAGGCTCTTGCCTAAAAGGAATGTCAGCAACCTTGACTTCGTGAATCAATTGTACAGATGCATATGTGGGAGCCAGCGAGATTATAGGCCTACGTTATAAGTCATCAGTAAACTTGTCAGTTTCTCAGTCATGCAGTTTTGTTGCTTTTGCAGAAGAAACTTGTTTACAGAAGAGTTTTATGCCTGTAAGATTTTGTTCATGAATGTAGTCTGCTTGGTCTGGTATTCATTTACTTGCAATTGGTGTAAGTTTGTATGGTTTCTCTAACCCAGATTGAAAGTTTTGTCCCTGAAATAAATTGTTGGAATTTTAGCAGCACTGTTTCAGTACTATTTACTGCTTGAAATTTGCTTGGTTTTTCAAACAGCAAGAAATTATTACACTAAGAGTTTTCTCATTCTGGGAATATAAGTTGCACTTTGGGGAGCTGCAGTGTCAATGCATTCAAAATTAGAGTGAGCGAGTTCTAGTTGTCTACAAACGTCTGCAGTCTTGTAGCTCTAATTTAAGTTAGCGTTACATATGTGTGTTTTTAGTTATGTGCTTGGTCTCTGAAATACTGTTTGACATTTTTGTCTGTGAAATCACTTTCTGCTATTCCACTTTTGCATAGTGTGTGATATTAATTTCTTACTCTTAGAATCAAATGCAATAAAACTGAATTGCACATCAGTCTATCAGAGAACAGCCTTCATCAAATATTTAGTGCATAGAGGAAAAACTTATCATAAGAATTCCTTAGGTAATATTTCAGCTTAAATGAGTTAGGAATTCCTTTCTAAAGTATTTCATGTTTTCGTATTTTCATGTCTTATATGGTTCTAAGTAACACTGATTTAAAAAGAGGAGATTTGTGTTTTAGTCAACTCGTATATATTCATACTTGCATGCTTTCCAAGCTCAAATTTTAGTCTTATTTTCCTAGCCCTTGGCTGATGAGCCCTTGGATCGTTGCTAGTAATTTATTTTGAGTGTAAAAATTGCTTTTCTTCCTGGAAGAATGTTTGCATTTTAATACATTTGGCGGAAAAATATAATAGAAATGTCTCTTTCCCTGTAAATTACTTACTTAATCTTTTTTTTTTTTTTTTTTTCAGTTAAAACTGATTTAATGAACTGAAAAAAAATCTGTTCAGTCCCCTTCAGTTAAGAGAATGAAAAAGCTTCTTTTTTCCTCTGCCTTGGAACACAGCAGTTAACATCATGTTAGCTCTCTGGCAGGCATGGATTAGTCTTCAAGCATTTCTGGGCTTCGTTTGTCTATTTTTCCATGACTTCATCATTTGCTACTGTTTCAAATAGTAACTTTACTTCTTTTTACCAGTATTATTCTGATTTATTAAGATCAGACTTTTTCTTTACCTGGAATTTTATTCGGGTTTAGGTATTACATTCGGTATTACAAACGTTAAGAAAATGAGTATTTTTAAAATTTGTACTCTTAAAAAGCATGCACATACACATGCCACCTTAGATTTGTCTAATTCAACAAAATGTACATACGTACTTCAAAAGATAGATGTGACAATCATAGGATATAATTTTGATGGATTATAACAACAGAATTATCATGACTTGATCCTTGCTTTCTGGAAAAGGTTAATATCATTTTGTTCTTTTACCCTTTTTCTTTCCTGTCATGTTTAACAAAGATTAAAAAGATAAAAATAATAACTATAAAACTGTTCTTATTTTTCCATATGTTGTAAAAGCATCAGTTACTAATAATTATGTATTGTGTGACCCTCCACAGAGCAGAGGCTATTGATGATATAAATTGCCACTTTTGGTACTGTAAGTTAATGTACATATGGATGATCCATAGAAGGGATGATGGAAATTAAAACTGAACTTAGTACAATTTATGTAGATTATTACAGGTTGATGAAGAAATTTGTATATTCCATATTTAAGCTTTATTAAACACTTTTCATTTCCAAACTAGAAATATCATTGCCTCTTTGCTTTAGATATTAGGTGATTTTAGTGTCTTTAAAACAATTATAAGAAGTGAGATACTCAAAGCTACATTTTTTTGCTTATTTTTTCTGCCTGTTGAGACTAGCTAAAGATTGTGAAAGATTGGTGGCTTTTAATTTTTTTTTTTTCCATTTAAGAGGAAATGAACAGTATTAAGTCCAGACTCTAATATATAGCGAATAACAAGGTTTGAAACAGTCAAGCCATCTGAAAAAAAAACTGATGCTTAAAGCCAACACTGTTTGAAGGAATCACTATGGGCCAGTTAACAAAGACTAGTGTCTCTATCAAAATGATGTTTTACAGGAACAAAAGACGTTTTCTATGTACTTTGTAGTTGTTAAAAACCATTGTTTTCTTGGCATGACTCCTAAAAGAAAAATAATTGTCATGTTTGCTAATTGTCAGCAGAGAATCTGCGCTAAAGGGTGAAGAATCTGATGGTTGACTCTGTTTTTATTCTGGATCAGGATGGACTGTGTCAAATACTCTTTTCTGTGTTACTGTAAACTAAAAAGATCTGACTTTGAGCACAAGCATTGCCAGTATTTTCTAAATACTTGGTTCACAAAATTTTCAAAGGTCTTCTGAAAATATGTGGTAATGATAAAGAAACTGTGACTAAGGTACTCTTTCAGAGGCGTTATATTTTATTAATAGCAGTCAATTTCACTTCTAGATTTTAAAAGGAAGAAGGCAGAGGACAAATACGTCTGAAGGGCTATGATTAAGTAATTGTATTTTGTAATCTTTAAGAATTAAGAGGTTGCTTTTAAAATCTAAAATTGGCAGCGCGAACAGTAAAATCAGATAGACAGATAATTTAGTAGTAGCAGAGGAGATAAAAAGGGCCCTAGGGGGTGTAGATGTATTTTGCAAAAACTAATGACAAATTCAGGAGGACCTTTTTTTCTTTTTTTTTTTTCTTTTTTTCCAAAATTAGGAAGTAATTTAATTTTGTGTACAGTAGGAGGGTTGATTGAAGAGTCAGAATAGATTATTGTGACTGAATCACTCTGAAAACTAAATGGTTTATCAGGATCAGATAACAAAGAAACAAGATCAGAAGAAATTCTTATGATTTATGCTATAAAATCCTCTTTTTAAGATATCTCTGCATAGAGACTAACCTAATCATCACCTTTGCTGATCTAATGGAACAAGTGACATATTTTATATTAATGGGACTAAAATGTATTTTATGAACTGGTGTTTGGAGTGATGCACTGTCAAGAAGGCATTTATAAACACAACAGTTGTGCTTATAATACTTCCATATAAACTTCATCAAAAGTTTATTTTTTTATATACTATTTTATAAGAATTTAAATTTTCTTACTGTTTTTCTTGCTTATTTTTTTTTCTTACATGAAATCAATAATTTTCATGTTTCATTGAAAATTTGTCACAGTTGTGATGAGGCAATCAAATGAGCTATCTTCTCACCTATACGACTTCTGTAGACTCATAGAATCATGAATATTGGAAAAGACCTTCAAGATCACCAAGTCCAACCAACAGCCTTACCTGTTGAGTTCCTTCATTAAATCATGTTTTTCATTACTACATTGACATGTCTCTTAAATACCACCCAGGCCTCCACCACTTCCCTGAACAGCCAATTCATACTCTCTGTGAAGAAATTCTTCCTAACACCCAATCTCAACCTTCCCTGTAGCTTGTATACCATAGAACAACGACATGTAATATTTAATGTCCTAATGAATGTTGACTCCTACAGAAATCACTGAGGAAATGTAAACATGATTTTAAAGTAGCATTTTCTTGTCTTTCTTTGCCATTACAATGCATTTATAGTTTTTTCTAGAAGAGAACTCTCAAAGCTTAGATCTTGCAAGATAAACTTTCCAAAGTTACACGTTAATACATAAATGGAAATTGTAAATGGAAATTATGTATTATTTTCCAAAGGATTTTTCTGTATATATTCAAGCAATTCACATGTTGAAAAACTTATGGAAATACTGATATAGAAGCATTTAATATAAAATAATGTTTTTCTCCAGTGTATTACTCATTAATGTGCCTGCGTGCTGCCATATGTATTTTCAGTGTGGGATTGTGTGGAATAATTTACAGAATAAAGAAATTGAGCTTTGCTATATTGCAGCTATGGATTGAACTCTTCCTTTTTAAAATTTGCCTACTGTTCTTTAACTGCGATTTTACTCTGTATGTCTTCCAGGTGTGTGGAGGTGATTGCCAAAGAAGGACAGAACCTGAAAGAACTGTATTTGGTATCGTGTAAGATCACTGACTATGGTACGTAACATTTTTGCTCCACTAGGTTTGTATAGGAACTCTATTAAAACTGTTGGAAGTGTGTAAATGCACATTTTCAAAACATATACCCATAAAAATAGGACATGTTTTACTTGCTTGAAAAGATATGTGCTAAGAAATATGAAAGTCACTATATATGTATGTGCTGTGAAGTATTGCTTATTTGAACTGGCATTTGTTGTGTAGTCTGGTTTTGTGTCCTTTTAATTGTCCTGTGAATCTGGAGAGCATTTGAGAGAGAATCAAAAAGGGAATGTGCATTTTAAGGTGCTGTGAAAGGACACTCAGGCAATGATGAGTGAATTGATTGCTTCTTGTGGGCATGTATGTTAAATGAACACAGTGATCCCCTTAAAGATGCTTTTATGATTAAGAAAAGAGAGAAGCGTTTTAGGAAGTATGCTTTCTATCTGGTAGACCAAATAGAGAAACATAATTCATACTCAGTACAAGAAAACTTGTAAGTACTTACACTAGTACTTAAGTACTAAGGGTACTGTGTTTTGTTGTGTGGTAGTTGTTTGTTTTCTTTTTTTTCTGCAAATAACATACTGTTTTCAATTAAGACATTTATTTCTGCAGTAAAATCGTATTCTCAAATGTCAAACTCCCACTTAGACATTAAAATTTTGGTAGGACTTACAAACTTTTACATCTTTAAGCTGTTCATTTTGAGTTGTTCGATTCTCATTCACTCTTTTTTGTTTTAACTTTTTACCCCATAGCTTTTATAAAGAATTACTATGTCAAAGTGATAAATTACCTTTCCAGTGGTCTTTTTCCCTTCAGATTTTACACTTTACTGCAGTTTGTATGGGTGCTCAAGGGTATACTGCTCCGCAGAGTTCAGGATTTGAACACAAGGGAGAGTGGGCCAGAAGCACCATTTTCTCTATCTACAGTTGTTTATACTTCCATGAGCAGAATAGATCCTGTCAAAATTAAAAATGTAGATTTTCTTGACTTTCTATTACTTGGCCACAGTGAATTTCTGAATCTGTGAATGGCAATAATCTGCTGGAATTTCATGAAAGGGTATTCTCCCCACAGAACTCAAAGGGACAGTGCAGATGTTTCTTTTCACTGCTATTACATCAGAGGTATTGGATATATTTTTAAGTGAAACTGTCTCTTTGTGTACTATAGATCTGCTAGCTCTGCTTCTTATCCATACTGACTTTGGCACCCATGTGAAAGTTATTCTAATGGAAAGAATAGAATCCACAACTTGAGAGTTGGTATTCTCAGAATTATTTCACCATTCATTGGCTGCAGTTAGTGAGAGAAAAACAAGATTTCTCTCGGAGGAGGAAAACACACACTGAAGAACTGAAGCAAAAAAATTGCTTACTAGAAAATGAGGGGAGAGAGGAAATGTTCCAAGGTAGATGAAAAGCGGAATGTGCGTTTCACAGAATGAATAAGCAGAGAACATATGTCGCATTTAGATGATAATTGCAACCCTACTCATGTAACCTGAGCTTC
Organism: Lagopus leucura; assembly: GCF_019238085.1. Taxonomy (NCBI): domain Eukaryota; kingdom Metazoa; phylum Chordata; class Aves; order Galliformes; family Phasianidae; genus Lagopus; species Lagopus leucura. The sequence continues at coordinate 1,411,658 of NW_024962258.1, forward strand.
TGGTGACTTCTGTGTATTAATACTTACCTGTCACTGATGTATTGGATTCTGCAGTCATTCAGCATTATTGCGTTCAGTTACTGGGTTTCTGAAAAAAATTTTAGTTGACAGGGTCTTACTTTTCAATAAAATTAGATAATTTTAGTAAGGATCAGTAGGCAATCCAGCAAAATATTTGTGATACTGACTGATTTTTATATGGTTCTTAAGACCAATTGATTATCATTATACTCTTCAGCACACCAGCGTGATGACTGTACTCATCTGCTCATGATATCCAAGAACACAAAATGAACCATATAGTGAGGTAGGATTGTGCTTTGTCTGGAAGTTAAAATCCTGCCTTAAATTAAATTGTAAGCACTATTTACTGTGCTGTAAGTTCAGTTTGTTGTTGAACTTCATTTATCAAAGAAGCTGCCCCCCTTCCACAAAGGAAAAGAACAGCCATTCTCTTCCTCAGAGCCCTTTCAAACCCTCGTGTACTCTTTGTGTTTGTGGCAAGTAGATGAAATCAGCTAAAAAGTGTATGCCTGGCTTCTTGTGGAATCATTTAGTTGGGTCTCTGCTGGTCTTACAGAGACTTGCAGCTTCACAGTTCGTAGTTGTTTCACAAGAAGGTGGGTAAGTTGTGTCCAGAGATGTGTGAGACCATGACTTGAGTGGGAGCGTAGAGCCGTATGTGACTTCATTCTTTTGTTTGATGTTCCTAATACTCCTGAGTCTATGAATGCATTTCTTTTGTTTGTGAAGATACATTAAGCGTCATGGTTTTGTTTTTGATTTCGATATTGCAGTCTTGACACCAACTTTTAATTGTTACTGTAGATATTTTCTGTGGGTTTTTAAAACATACCTAGGACTGGTGAGCTGGTTCCTTGCAGTTTGATGAAGTACAGAAGATGTGGGGTTTCAAAAACTCTCTTTGAAACTGTTCAGCTGGTAATGCAAAAGTGGTTACCCGGCTATTGCTGGTGCTGGTTTATGGTTGCTTAGCAGTTCAACTGGAGAAAATAAAAACTGATATTTCTAATTTCCAATACAACTTAAATTTGCTTGAGATAGCAGGAAGTACTTAAGAAATAACATAATTACAGAAAGAATAGTAAGAATAATTTTATAAAAAAGAAGAAAGTGTAAACGTTGCCCTGCTCTTAATGTATAGGCACATTCATGTGATCTAATTTCATGTACTCTAGGAAAGACTATGATATGTGACCTTCATAATTGCAATAATTTCTTTTTTTATTATTATTATTCTTTATACAGCAAAGCAATGAGCAAAATAACTAGACATGTTTACATGCCATAAATATGCAATTAATATTCAAAAAATATAAAAGTACCAAAATGTACTTTGAAACCTGATAGTTAAAATCCTCTGATTATCCAGTGATAATATAGCAATAGGCATCATTACTTTCTCTGACAAGTTGCTACCCTGAGATATGTTTGGTTATATTACACAAAAAGACAAAAGAGGGTTCAAAGAAGAACTGAAATAGGAGTGGATGCTAAAAGTTATCAATTCATGAATAATATATATATATATTTCTCCATTTTGCACTATATTATTTTGATAACTTCTGAGAACTTTATAGGGTGATGATTTTTTTTAATTTATGCTTGCCCAGCATAATTTCAAAAAAAGTCCATTTTTATTAGATTTTTGTTAGAATGTAATATGCTAAGTTGTTGAATGAGAGTTTAAATTTTCTTTATATCCAACATATTGTTAAACACTAAATAATCAGTAGCATTTACATAGACTGACAGGAGAGGCTGAATTTGTATAATCTCCAAGATAAACACCTGTTTGCCCAAGAACACAGACAGAGTGACATTAGTTACTCATAGTATTTGGCTCTTTTGTTAAACAATCATGAATTAAGCATGGAGTGTCAGTGTTATCTTTGAATTTCCTGCCTTTTGTTGATCTGTGTCACAAACTTAACATTACTTAAACATAGGAGGTTTTGTATTTAAGCTTTTCCTAAGATCTAGTAAGAAAGCTAGGATTTCTCGGCTGTGGGGAGACTGTGTGTCAAATGAATTAGGCTGATGTGAGGATGTATAACAGTGAGCCAGGGCAGCAAGCACACACAGAATTGTGTAACTGTCTTTTCAATTTTATGCCTTGATTCTGGGTTTTATTGATATCCTTAGTGTTGGGAATTTGTTTTAAGTGAATTAATACTTATGAAGTTGGCAGAGGGTGCAGATTGCCGTGCTCTCTGAAGCACAGAAGTGAGATTTTGTATTCAAAGATGAAAAGAAGCTAGCCTATGAAACTAGACTAGATGTTTTAGGGGTCTGCTCTCGCAATAATGCCAGGCACAACTAAAAAAGAAGCTGCATTCTTGCCAGTGATGAAGAATAATATTCTTCAATGTTTAACTTTACAAAAATAGTTCACTAGTCATTTTTTGACAGTGTATGCAGAAAATCATTTAAAGCAAAATTTAAACCATAGGCTTCTGATCAGGAGAAGATAACAACATCAACAACAGCTTTTCGAAGTTAGAGTGGAAGTGCCTGCAAATCAGTGCCTGCTACATGTCTGTGGTGAGAGATCACTTATGAAGTCTCAGAAAAAAATAAATATCCAAACTGTCACTAATAGAAACATAATTGACACAGTTTGGGGAATACGTTTGCGTCATAACAATTCCTGTCCCATAAGCTGCAGAAGATGACAGTTTGCCTTTTCACTTGTCTTGCATAACGTCTACTATGCAGTAGTTCTGAATTCTGCGTAATTTATTTCTAGCTATTACATAATTGCTCAGAGCTTATTGGATGAAATGCTTGGCACAAGTGCCTAAATTGGAAGGTACTCTGCACATTCTTTTAAGACTATGAATACTGAAAAAGAGTTCTCTAGATATTTAGCTTTTTTGTTTTTTAAGGTTGTGAATATTTCTCGTTGCCCCTTTTTGACATTTACTGGTACATTTGTTGTATTTGAAGACATGATTTTTTAAAAAGGTTTTTCTTTGAGAAGAAACAAAAAACAACAGAAGCTAAAGGAAAAAAAAAATAAAGGAGTTTCAGCAAACTGTAATTGAATTATATTCTTTCTATTTTAAAATTTTATAGATAGGACAATGCATTTAAAAATAGATGTCTGGAGGGATAAGTGTTTATACTATGTCAAGTCCAACTGTCACAACATAGAATATAATTGGAAGTTGTGGTTCTTTTTGTTTTGTTTTTTTTTTGGTTTGTTTGTTTTTGTAAAAAAGGGATTATTTCCTGAGAAGTGAAATACAGCCAACAATGTTAAAAAGTTTTTCAAGATGTTGTTGAACTCTGGTGTTTTAATAGTATTGACTACATATGCCTTCTGTTTTAAAATAAAAGATTTTAATTTTCAAAGTGTTGGATCTTCCTATATATAATATGTTTGTATTCTTATATAGATATATCTAATGAGAGTCTCTTGAGCTTTCTCTCCAGTGTTTAGTATTTGTTGTGTAAATCTTAAAGAATAAGCATACTCTGGGTATTTCCTTGCAAAAGAATGTTTCAACTTTGTTTCTCACTTGGATGATCAGTTCTCAGTAATGCTCAGTCTCATTAAAACTGTACTTTTCCAAATTTTGATTTTTGTCTTTCTGAATCTGTTTTTAAAATAACATTTAGTTTGAATACAGTTACTGAGAAAGAAATACATTATTTGTGGGATAAACCCAGCACACATGGATAAACACAGTGGAGCAGGTAGTGAATGCCTTTCTGGGTTAAAAAAATAAAAGTTCCTCTCCACGCAGTACACATTTTGCAATCTCTTGCTTAATTTAGATCATTTAAAATATATTGCTTTCATTTCATCTTTCACTATTGTTCTGAATTGCTGATATATTGAGTTCTTTTTCTGTCTTTTTTCCCTGATTTTTTTTTTTTCTCAGAACTGATTTCTCTCTTCGATTTTCCTATCTCTTGCATAGTTTCTTCTGTCTTGTAGTCTTTCAGTGGTTCAAAGCATTCAAATTCTGTGCTCTTAAGGTGTATGTTCATGCCTTTGTATAGATGTGCAGAAAATCTTTTCAGGATCACATCCTTCCTTTTCATCTTTAGTAATTTGTATGTTATGTATTCCTGTGTTATGTGCATATCAATTATGTTTAATAGCTCATTAAAGTATTTATTTATTTAGTTTATGAAGGGAAAAGGATATAGATGTATTCCTTTCTTATTATCTCAATTTTCTTTCTTTCCACAGAATTGTTTTGTTTCTACTTCTGGTTAAGTTACTTAAATGTTCATGAATATGAACTCACTAAAGTAAATAACCAGGATTTTTAATGTTTTGTGCCAATTGTTGAGGTTCTTTTTTTCCTTTTCTGTGAATAGGTGAATAGGCTATAAGTTTACCTGCAGTAGAGTGAGAATTAATGGAGGGAAGTTACAGGATCTGTTGTATGCATTAATGCTACTTCCATTCTCAACATGCATTATTATTATTATTTGCATCAACATGCAAAATCTCTAACATGCATTAAAATGTTTTTGTTTTGCTTAACATTCATTCAGGATTCTGAAGCTCCTACTTCATACTTTTATTGAAACTGCAGTTGTTGTAAGGATCAGTGAAAGCTTATTCTGGCAACAGAAGTTGGTTACACTGTGTTACATAATTTAGTAAAACAACAGTACAGAGTATTACTATCCCTTCCTCTTTTCAGGTCATTACAATTCATACTGCACAGTGTGCACAGTGAAGATTTGGAGTATTTTTGTGTGTCAGAACCTCTATATATTTCCTTTTAACTGCAAGAAAAAATCACAGAATACGCAGCTTTTATAAGGACATTTTTCAACTTGCTTGTTTGCATTTTTTTACATTCCTAGAGTTTTTTCATATTGTTGTAAATTAAGCTGTTGGTTGGACTAGTTGTTCATGTACAGATATGCATGTACTCATAAAACTTTGTGCACAAGGGAACCTGCTAACATTAAAACAAAGAGGACTGTTATTGTAGGAAGGAGAGAGGTATGTTTGGAGCATAGGACCTATCAGAGGATATCGGTAGATCTGTTAAGAGTGTTCATGGAGAAAAGAGATAACGTTACTCACATGTCTGGAGTTTTCAATAGGAATCACTGTTAGGACGAAGCCGAATAGAACTTTGTCAGAAGTAATCACTGATGCAAAAAAAAAAAAAAAAAAAAAAAAAAAAAAGCCCTTGAAGAAATTTTCAGAAACCCATTTAATTCATAAGTATGAAAAAAACTTTTCTTTTTTTTTTTCTTTTTTATTGTGTAAGTTTTAGCAGTATTCACAATGTCATGAAAATTCCATGCAGTTTTCTTTAAAAGCTGATTTGAGACACCACTGTGCATCTTCATGACCCATACAGTGAGATAAATTACAGCAACAGCACGTTCCTCAAATAGCGGATAGCTGCAAATCCCTTGTCCTATAGTAGATAATAAAGGTTTTTCTCTTTATGAGATGAGACAAACTTCTCAACTGTTTTTTGTCATGCTGGATGATGAATTGTACCCCTTAACCTGTACCCTTAGAAATAATGTAGCATAATAGCCAGTTGGAGGAAGCTGAATGTAGATGCACTTTTGAATCATCAACATGCACAGAGCAGAAGCCTATGATTTGTGAACAGTTTGTTCCCAGGTGGTTGTTCTAAATGTGAAAAACAGAGAGGTGTTGTACTTTGGGTTTGATTTGTCATGTGGGGAGATGCATAGGTACTGCTGATTTCGTTCAGTTTCTTCTGTAAGAAGTTGTAACAGTGTTTTGGGATGTTATTTCGATTCTTTGTCTGGCAAGCTTGGCATCAACTGTAATAGAAACCTTAATTTTGTACTTTTTATCTCTCTTGAGAGGTGCTTTAGTTAATCTTTGGCAAAATACACCTTATTTATGAGAATCAAGGCAGAAAATTTACTTCTGACATTAAAAAAAATGAAATGGCTACAACCTCTGTGTATGTTTCCAGAAATACATTCTAGGACTCTTGTTTTATTCATTTACTGTATTTACTGTGTTAGGAAACTGTATTATAATGCTGAAATTTCATTTAACCCGGGACCTAGCTACTGTTCTATTGTAATATTTGAGTTTCCTGTTTTACATGACCTTTAGAAAATAGCATAAAGCTTTATTCCTTCATAATGTTATTCTTTGCATTGGGAGCAGTGTTAAGTGCATCTTCACTGAACTGCTGCATGGCAAGAGCAGTTTTGAAATTATTAGATATAACAAATTATTTGCATCTAAGCACCAATTTAAAGGACAAGTGATTTTTTACTTTTAAACCATGTGGTTTTGATCATATTGTAATCGTTGAGGTTTTTGTAATTATTTTTTGTGTATTTTTATAAGCCCACAAGCTGTTGAAGAAAGTGCTGTCATTCTGTGTTTTTAGACTTTCATTTCACATTGTTCTTGTTAATTTCACACTGCAATGAATAGTAATACTCCCAACAAAACATTCAATCTTTTCAGTCTGTGGTGGATGGATTTGAAAAAAATAGCTGTCAAAATGTATGTAATGAGAGTATTTCTTTCTGGGTTAGAATATAATTTAATTTAAATGTTTAAAATATTTAATATTTTCTGACAAATACTAATAAATACTCTCATTACTGCACCGTTGTAGTCTGGTTTTATATTTATTCATCCAACTTTTGAATTGATGTAAAATTTACCCTTGGACCCTTTAATTGGTTGAGAAGCAATTACCAATCCCCTTCAAAAAAAAAAAAAAAAAAAAAAAAAAGATACGTTAGCAATTTTAAAATGTTTTTATGCAATCTATATTCCTCAGTGGGGAATATCATTATTCTAAATCTAGAAACAGCACTTGCCTATTTTGTAAGTGAGAGGAAATCGGAATTCAAAAATAAAATATGTTATTGAATCTTTTTACATTTGATCCCTTACACTATAAAAATTTTGCTGTATATGTAATCATTCAACTAATTATTTCCACTATATTTTAAATTTGCTGTGTTGTGTTGCAGTTTCACTTTATTTCTTCTAAATTGTAGGAGTTGGTCTTATGATCCCCTTCTTAATGCTCTTTCAAATGTATTTTAACAGATTACATTTTAAAATTACAGTGTTACTCCAATATTGCCTAAGTGCTTTCTTCAAGGTGCCTTCATAATGTAGGTTTCATTATCAAGTGCTTAAATATGAGAACAGTTGTTTAAACTTCATTGCAAGTAATATACAAGTTACAGCATAATTGCTGAAGCTAACTTCCCAAAAATGTTACTCTGTAGGATTGCCTTTCTGTTATGTAACTTCTCTTGGATGTTTGTTGAATATTCAGTACTACTCAGATTACTGAATCTGTGAATCATTTTGGTCATTCTCTGTCCATTTAAAAATGTATATCAATTAAATTAAGGAAATGCTAATATTGCAGAGTTTTCTATTCATTAATCATTTCTATAATTTAATTTCATAGTGAAATTTCAGTATTTATTTTGTATTTAAATTCCTGAAAGAAGTACTTATTAGAATATTGATGTATTTCCCTAAAATATAATTAAAATGAAATGCCTAATATCAAAGTAAGGTCATAAATATTGATTTGAAACGTTATTTACAACAGCAAAAGTAGTAAAATTAATCGTCTTTCCTATGAACAGAGCATGAATCCAAAATATACATTTTTCAGTTATTGAAGTGAAATGAGTGGTACTTCAGCTCTGTGTTCTTTTAATAATGGTGATTCTGAGTTAATTTTTTCTAAGAAAAGAGAAGGAGAAAAGAGAAGGAGCAACTGATTTCCCCCACCGTAATATATATAGCAAATTTATGTTGTCTTTCTCAACTATTTGATTTTTCACCATAGTATGACGGAATGTGGAATCTACTGATGTAAGGAACAAGCATGACTTTTAGTCATAACTAATTTGAATGGCAACTAATTTTTATGCTTTCAATAATTACTTAATAGGCAGCAAAATTTTGTTTGGATCTATCTAAAGGATTAGAATAGTTTTGTATGAAAACATGCCCAGAACTGTTCACAGGGAGCATGGGATCCTGCAGTTATTTGGATGGCCAAGCAAAAAGATATTTGGAAGATATTTGAAAGTTATTTGAAGCCAAACTTTTAGGAAAAACTTTAGTACAAAAGCGTATATAAATTGTACTCCCTTTCTTTGATTTGTGCATTTTACTTACGTCACTTGTATCAGAAAGAGTGACGGTGCCTGGTATGTTTTTTTTTTTGCATTTGGAAGCATCAAAAAAGAAGAGTACAAGGCCCTTACTAGAATAACTTCACAGAGGACACTGTTCTTTCTAGGTATACGTTTTGAGGGTGCCCAAACTTTTTGCTTGCCTTGGCTGCACTGAGTGAAGAGAAATTGTCTTGGGCCACTTATAAAATCTGTAATATAGTTACTAAAACTAAGTAACAAAGCATCAAAAAGAGGGCTAAAAGAGGGCAGGTTGAACATGTGTAGTCTATATGGAGCTGTTTTGATAGAGCAGGTTTTTTGTCCATGATGTAAAAAGGAGAAAAAACAGATCAGAAAGATGCATCAGCTTTTTATTTTTCCTTTCCGTGACAATTTTTATATAAACAGAGCTTGTTTTCTGTTCCATACTCTGTTCTAGTCAGATAATTAAGGGGAAATTAAGAAACAATTCTGATCAAACACTGCTACTGGGGAGAGCGGTGGAAGGAAGAAAAGAAGAAAGAAATGCATTTTGTCCTTTAATCAATAAATGTACAAGTACACCTTGAAAGTAATAGAGATTGTAAACCAAAAGAAACCTAATTCACGCAGGTCTCTACTCTCTCTACTCCCTCTGAAATCCATATTTTCTTATGAAGTTATGATTTATGGCCAGTTAGGATTTGCACAGGTTTTGCAAAAGAGCCTAAAAGAAACCCTGACTTTGTAGCTTCACAAAATCTGTGACCTCACCTGGAGTAGTTTACTGACAGCCATTCAGTGCACTTTTATGCATTTTATGATGACTGCATGTGCATGTGCAAATATTCACACAGAAGAAGATATCTTGAATGAATACTCATAGTATTTATTTCTTACATAGTCATAAATGAAAAAATGCCTTTGTCACACATCTTTAAGGGGAAAGGAAGAGTAAATATCAGTTTAAAATAGATTTTCAATGTATGTGACTTATTTATAGTGCACTTGGACGTCTTATAAATAAACTACATTATTGGTGAATTTCCTCACATGCATTCTTGATATGTTTTTAATCAAAATAAAAAGGCAAACTATGTATTGTTTCTGATAAAATAAAATAGAATTTGATTACTCTCTGCTAATGCATAATACCACTTAATTTGATTTTAGGAGTGGAAGATCTCTAATGGAAGGGAAATGTACTGCATAAATTAGGTGCATCTCTTATATTTACCTCTATTCGTTCAATTGTAAATACTGCATCTGGTGCCAAAGAAGTAACAATACTGAATTGTAAACAATTTTGACAAACATATAAAAAATATGAAGGGACAAAATATATTTCAAATTTATGAAGTGCCTGAATCTCATTGAGTATCTAATGCATTGTGGCATATTAAAATGGAAAAAGGAAAGGAGAGAGGAGAAAAGAGAAAAGAGAAAGGGAAGGGAGGGGAAAGGAAGGGAAGCGAAGGGAAGCGAATGGAAGGGATGGAGAAAGGAAGGGAAGACAGGGAAAAGGTAGGGAAGGGGAGGGAAAGAGAAAGAAAGGGAAGGGAAAAAGGAAGGGAAAGGGATAAAAGAGGAAAAGGAAAAAATGAGGAATTTGGAAAGCTGTGGGATTAATGATGCAACCCATCACATGAGTGAACAGTTCATCAGTTCATGGAGTTTTAATTAAATGGGTTATCTGGGAAATTTCATTGTTTCAGATAGCATGCAGAAGCTCTGTTTGTTGTGGTGGTGGGTTATTTTTTTGTAGAATAGGTACACCTATCCACACATCTGTGCTCTGATTCTTTTGTAAGATGCTCATGATTCTCTTGTCATCATATTTGCAACTTTGTTTATTGTAACTCACCTGATTACAAAAGATTCTGGTAGTAGAGATTTTAAAGCTCCTTGCAGTTTGCAGATAAAAAGTCCCTAGTCTTGAATCAAGAGTATTTGTGTAGTTCCTATGGGAAGTGGCTTAGAAGTGCACACAGAAGGGTAAGCTTATTACTGTACTTGATAATGGAGCCATTGACAGGTCTTTTGTTGAATGAGTGCTGGTGCACATCAGATTTGTGAAAGATGGAACACCTTGTTGTTTTTTTTTTTTGTTTTTTTTTTTTTGCTGACACAGGCTTTAAATCTTGAACATCTGATGATATGACACAGGGAATAAAAGCAGCAATAGATGTGTTGGAGTAAAAGCAAAAGAACTCAGAATAAAACCATTCAGTCACAGCGAATAACATGTGCAGCCAAAATTTGGAGAAGAAAAACCATGTACTTTTGCTGTCAGTTGGACCCTGAAGCTGTTCTTGAACTGAAAAAGCTTCTGTCTTTCAAAGTTTCTGTTGATAATGTAAAAAAGATTCAAATTCTGCTGCATTGGTTAGCATGAGATCATGATATCTTTCAACTGTATTGATTATCTTGGTGCATACTTGCTCTGTTCTGGAGATGCCAACCTGAGGCATGACAGAGAAGGGTGATGGAGAACCAGAATAGGTTGCCCAGGGGCGTTGTGGAGTCTCCTTCTATGGAGATATTCAAGACCCATCTGGACATATAGCTGTGTGACCTACCATAGGGAACCTGCTGTAGCAGGGAGGTTGGACTCGATGATCTTTAGGGCTTCCTTCCAATTCCTGCAGTTCTGTGATTCAATGATTCCAAACTTGAAAGGGCACTTGAAAGGCAACAAATATTAACTTTGTCCATTTCAAATTTTAGTTATGATATTTCTGAATTTCAGTTACATTGTGTACAGAATGTGATTGTAGTTGCCCTCTTACATAGATGTGCTTTCGTTTCTCTTTCCTAACATTTTCATAAGGACAGCATAGGTAATTTCAACCTCCTTCTAAGTTAAATGCCAAACCAGATTTCTTGTGGAGGTCCAGCCAAGATATGCTATCTTGCTCAGGTGCTGCCAGGCATTACTGATGTTCCTTGCTAATAACAGAAGAAGGGGTGTGCAAAAGTTTGATATCAGTTTGATTAGTTTACATGAGGTTTTAGCAAGAACTTCAGCTAGGGGAATGTGGGCTGTGTCATGGAGAGCTCTGAGATGAGACCCTTGAGAAATCTAATAAGGGAATGGGAGACTGAGGCTGGAAAGTAGTCCTGCATTGAAGTGTAGATTATTTGATCTCAGAAGTAGGAGGAACTGCAAGAATGGAGTGGGAACGATAGGCATAGGTTCCATGGCAGGATGAGGGGGATAGCCAGGATACTTTGCTTGGAAGAAAGAATACACATACAGATTAATCCTGTTTCCTGTAAAGGAATGCTGAATTCCTACCACATTCAGTTTCTCTGTTGCTGTCAGAAAAGGAGTGTGTAATGGTGCTTTCAATAAGATCTCCCACTCAGTTCCCAAGTTTTATGCATTAAATAAATCTCCATTATGACAGATGTCCAAAAATTAGGTATTTAAATTTGGAACAATGACACTTACACATCATATATTCAGAAGTTTTTCTTATGCTCATATACTCTATACACAGGATTGGTGTTTCTAGAGCTTTAGAAGAAAGGTTGCAGAGATCAGTGCTCTGAAGCCATGGAACATCTTGTTTCCTGATGCACTGTGAAGCCCATTCTTTAGTTTTTCGTAGCTCTGTGTGTTCAGCATTGGTATTTCAAAAAAATGGAATGTTGCAGACCATGTGGTACAAGTAGTGACAGGAAGATAATTGTCTCGCTGTGGTAGTTTATTGGATTTAGAAGTTTTTTTAGTTACTGGGTTCTTTTATATTCTTAGCAACCATGTGCTTTCATAAACTTTCCAACTACTTGTCCATTTTAAGCCTAGTTGGTATTCTAATAGGTAACTGTGTGGCTACATACGAAGAATCTCTGCTATCTGTAAGAACTTAAACTAGAAGCTGTAACCAGTGTCTAGATCTATTTTCTATTTACAGTAATATTTCTATCATCAGCTTTACCATGGATTTTTGTGTGGCATGAAATAAACAGAGTAAGCATTCCCATACATCCTCTCCTTATTTTCATTTCTTTCTTTTTTTTTTTTTTTTTCCCCAAATTTGTTACCCTAATTTGCCACTGCTACCTGCAGAAATTTTTCTAAGAGTTTTAATCATTTGTTCATTTGTTCATATGATACGCCTTTCCCCTCAGTTTCAACTTAATTCTTGAAATTTAATCCTTATGTTCAAAAATAGCTTTTTTTTTTGTGATGAGGAAGAATTTCTTTTTAGGTCTCAATTGTTGTCAGAATATGTCCTTGATTGTGATTTTTTCTTCTGTTTGCAAACAGCAAAAGAATAAGAGCTGCAGAACTCTGTTTAAAACAGTGCACATGGATTTCTGAATTTTAAAAAAATGAATGTAATTAAAATTAGATTCAGAATTAACAGCTTCTGTAAGAGATTCTTGAATATGCAGCGTTTGAACAGATTTCATAAACAACATTGTCATCTAGCATTTGAAAACTCTCTTAAAAGCTTCTTCTGAGTATCAGTTAGTAGCTCTAAAGCTATCAGTTTAAAAGGGGAATTAGGTAACAGACACTTATGTCTATCCAAATAGCATCTGAGCACCAAGAGAGCAATGTCAAAGAATTGTGGAATCATAGACTGTCTTGGGTTGGAAGCGAACTTGGGCAGGGTTTCTTCCTGCTAGATCAATATTGATTGATAAAATGTTTGTTAGTCTGTCTAGAATCTTTGGCACCAATGCCATGTTCTTATTGGCTAAAATTACAAAGAACTGAGTTAGGTTGGGAAAACAACTACATTTGTGGTAGGGATACATAATACACTTCGAGCTGTTTTATGTAATTACGAAAATATTGATTGCTCTTACAAAGCAGAATGACATTTTAAAGCAAAAATGAAGATTTACAATAAAACATACGAAATTAATATTCTGTGAAAGTTCACAAATTGAACTGCTACTCTAAAAGTTTCAATAGAGAAATAAAAAGCAGCTTTCTAGCTTGATTCATAAACAAAGGAAAAATTAGAATAGGAGGATGTAAAATATTAGGAAAATCTGTATAGAAAATAACATGGGAAATGACTGGCTAATTACAGACAATAGATGTCCAGGAGACATCTATTTTCTCTTGTAGGCAAAGGTAAGCTTTCAAACTATCTGGTAACAAACAGAGAAAATTAAGCACAATATGTATGTCGCCTTTCAATTCCATATCAGGCGAACTGACCACTTCCATTAGAAAAATGGACACAGCCTAAGTAAGAAACTTTGCAAATGCATTAGTCAAGGAGAAGCCACCAGGATATGATAGGAAAACACAATCTATAAAGAGAGGGATTTATTTTCCCTGATTTGTAGAAATTGGCTTCCTGAAGTTTTGCTTTTGGATGTCATAGATGACTAGAATTATTTGGAAACTATCAAATCCCTCTCAGTGAGCAAAATAAGTAAGCATTTGAACGTACGATACTAAGAAGCAGATAGTTTTCATAGCAAGAAAAGGACTGTATTTTACATCTAAAAATACTGTCCGTTTTCCTAGATGTCAGCCTCGTACATCGGCACAATAACAATCATCCATCCTGCGCGAATGCTTCTCTATTGCCTTGAAAGCCAATTTCTGTTATTTAATGCAAAAATCTGCATTAATTATCAGCCCAAGATTACTTCTTTCTGTAATTCTTTGTCTGTTTGTAGGACTGCTACAAAATTAATGATGAAATATACTGCTGTGGCTTTTACACTTGAAAGAAAATGTTGCAGTAAATGATTGGACTGGAACAACCCTGAAAAGTTTTATTTTTCAGGTCTTTATATGTATTTGTCTTCTGCATGCTTCTGAAACCCCTCTGCCTTGACATAAAAATCTAGACCTGCCTGCCATGATTTCATGTTTCTGTGACAAGTTGAACATTTTGCTCTGCTGCTTCCCTTCATGCTGTGAATATCTGTTAGTTGAGTTTTTCTTTCCTCCCTACTGCTGCTGCATGCTTGACTTCCACTTATTCTGTCTTCATGTGGGTGATGTCATCTCCTAGATTTCTCTTTTACTCTCTTTGGTAGAAAGGACAAATTATTCACGTTTTAGCACACAGAATAACTGTCTACTCAAGAAATTAGTGAAAAAAAAGGAACAATATGCTTTCTCTACTGAGTGTAACTACTAACTGTGTATATCAGAGTAGGTCAGGAACAGAATGTAATCAACCCTTGCAGAAAAATAAGGTCAGACACTGAGAGAGGAGTTTTGAAGGAGCAAGAGGAACTTAGAGGAAGGTCAAAGGTGAAGGGAAGAGGAAGTGCAGAATGTATGACAGGAATTATGTATTTATATATGTATATATTTTTTATGAAAAGTTCCTTCAGATGCAGACTACTCTATTTTTGTGCTTTCAAAATATCTTCCCAACACTATTGCTTAGAGAGAAAGGCAGATTCCAAAATTAACTGCATATCAGAAAGTGTATGTCCTCTGTTATGTTCTCATCAAGGAGCTTTAAGTGCTTTCTGGTGTCCATATATGAGACAAGGCCAACTATACATACAGAGTAATCGTCTAGTCAAGGAACTAGTGAAGTAGAAAGTATGATTACAAAATTCACTTGCTGAGTTATTTTGCTGTGGCTTTCCTAGGTTGGCAAATCAGAAGAACTGTTGAGCTGTCTAAGTTAATTCAATGTCATGGACAATCTCCAGGGCAGCAGTGATTGGCATCGTATGAAACAAAATGGTTTAATATCATCTCTGAGCTCTAGTATTTAATGAGTGAAGTTCTCTATAGGTTGACATTGTAGTATTTTTGAAGGAATGTTTCTGTGCTGTGTTCCCAACTACTAAAGGACTTCCCTAACATGCAAACAAGTCTTAGGTAGCTACAGTGGAACTGGAAGGTACAAAGGAAAACAATTGCTCAATTATGAAATGCATCTGTAACATTTTCATTTCAGAGGCCTGAAATAATTCTGTTGAAAAAATGTATTTTGTTTTTTATACTCTTTTTTTTTCTTTTTCCCCCAAGCACTAGTCACAACACATACTAGGACATAGCCTAAACCCCTTTCAATCTTTACCTCAATAAAATTTTAAAATGGAGTTGTAACATAACTGATCAGCAGTGTTTTGATTCCATCATTTTTGTATTTCATATTCTATATGGGATACAGGTGTATTAAACTGAAAAACGAGATGATGATTTTAACAAGTAAGCAGTCTGGTACTTGTGCTGAGATACTTCCACAAATTGAACAGTGTTCCAGATAAGCTGTGAATCTTTATCAGATTTCTGCCTTATGATCTAGACATATGTAAAAAATGTTTGACAAGGAAAAGGGCCAATTTCTAGTATCGTAAGAAATATTCTTCTTAGAAATAAATGCTCTATACAGAGGTATTTATTTATGTGACATTGAAGAAAGCCAGTTGTTTTCATATTTTTTAGCAGTTAAAAACAATTAAAGCTAGATGTCTTTATGCACTACTTTCACAAACCAACATCATCAGTTCCCTTAAACTTGAGGCACAGTTCAGAAGAGAAGCACTGTTCAAGAAAACACTGAAGTGTGAGCTGCTGTGAGTAACTGTAGCTTTATAAAGAAATTTAACTGTTATTTGATAATAATGCATATTTTTTGCACATTTGGAAATATTACTGTTCATGTGTGGTGCTTCTTAATTTATAAGTCTTGTTTGATCTAGTGATAGCATTATAGTAAGTGTAGATGAATAAGTTACGCACTTGGCTCCAGATACTTTGTTTCCTCCTTTTTTAATTTTTTTTTTATTTCTTTATAAATTTTGCTGTCCAAGCATAGAACGTACTAGAAACATTTGCTTTTTAGGTCAGAAATCAGAGGAATACTGTTTTGCATACCAGAGCTATTTCAAATAATGATAATATAATGATAATCTGAGGTAAAAGGAAAGAAAAGAGAAGTTCAAAACATGCCTGTACTTACATGTCTTGAACTCAGTAGTTGACACATCAGATCCATGTCATGAATTTTGTTTCAGTGAATACTTTTTTTGACACGTGGCAGGATAAATATCTTCAGCAAATGATACCATTTTTTAGTGCAAATCTTACAAGTATTCTCTGTAAATACGTGTATCCACAAATATCAATTATATAGAAATTTAATGTGGTAATCGTAACTGGTATACAGCCTTGCAAATTTATCAAGATAAGAGCATCCTTTACAGAAAATATCTAGCAGAATTTTTAGGAAAAAAAACAAGCATGGACTATGTAATCCTTCTCACTCTTACACATGAACGCATGCGCAAGGCTTACTCTGTCAGCCCAGACACTTTTTGTTTTTATTACTTTTGTTTTATTTTACTTTTTTATTTTACTTTTTAATTTTACTTTTGTTTTATTTTTTTAATTACTTTTTGTTTTTATTTCTTTTTGTAATATGTTGAAGCTTGTTTGCAAATCTTTGTCCCTGGATATTTTGTTCCATATGCACATGATCTCAAATATATACGTATATTTCTTCCCACACTTTGTTATGCTTATCGCTTTTTAACTGTATGTGCTGTGGTTTACCAACTGCCAACACATCATTCTGATTCCTTAGATTCTGATTGTGCTACATACAGACTATCCCTTTACACTGCTACTTGAATTTGTATTCCTTTATATGACCAGTATTTTCTATTTTATTCTGTACGATATGTTGGGAAATACCTAAATTCTTCTGAATATTGGTCATGTTTCAGTTTCTCGCTGAGGTGGAAGATTAAGAGTATACACTAAAAGAGCTGGGAAGCAAGAAAGAGAATTAAATGAGCAGCATATCAGCACAGAAGTACAATACACAGGTTTGCTGCAGAGAAGTTAACTGTTTAGTACCAGCAGATTTTCCATAATGTTTTCCTCGGACTTGGGAGTCCAGAAGACAGTACCAATCTAAATGATTTTTTTGTGAGAAAGGAAAGACAAAAATTGTCTAGTCAACAGTTATAAATAAGCATTCACAGAGAAGGACAAACTCAGGAAATGCAGGATACTTTACTTCATTCAGCCAGGAGCTGGAAATGGATAAACTAAGGGAACTCCTTAAGCCTCCAAGAAAAAGTGTAGTGTTTTGTTTAAAACTGCAAGTTGCTTTAAAACATACGGAGAGGTTCTGCAGGGAGCATCCTCTTTATTCCTCACATGTGGGCAAATTTGCAAGTTGCTTCTAGTAATTTTTCATTATGGCCTGTATATGGTCTCATCTATTCCATTAACTGTGTATGTACTGTAATATTTCTGTTGATGTTGTACTGACTGTTGTAATGATAAAGATTGTCCACACTTTCTTGCCCTTCAGTGTATGTACAATTAGCAAGTGCACAGTTAGAAAAATGATGTGGTTAGGATGGTATCTTACAGGTTTATAGTGAGAAAGATTATCGTGGTGGAAAAAGACAATCAAAAATGAAATGCGGTCCTGTGTCCTAGACTCACAGCAGGAAACTCCAGAAGGAGGGATCACCTCCCCAGTGGCAGTCAGCCCTTAAATGGAGTCTAGGAGCAGTGAAGCCAGGCTCCACCCCTTCCGGTCACCCATGTGAACTGCCTTCACCTGTGCTCCCATGGCTGACTCAGTCTTTGCCTCAAGTGATCAATCAGGTCGTGACTCAAGAGTTCCCGTACAAGTGTAGTAGCAGTTCATTTTGCTCAAGGTGGTCCTTTGTGAAAACATGAGTGAAGTGTGCATGTGCAGTGTTGGCTTCTCAGTAAAACCCTAAGAGATGCAGAAATAATTTTTCACTTTAGCCTTGCTCTTACTTTACTTTTTGGAGATGAAGAAACAATTTAAAATGCCAATTGTTTGCCTATAAAACCTGGAAGAAAAAAAAAAAAAGATATACGTAGGTAAAAAATGACAAGTCTTGGTCTTTGGCACATTAATGTGCAGTTTCTTGCATAAAGGAAGAACAAGCTCAAGAGGCCAAATTGAGATGCTTCCTAAGACAGTCAAGTCTATAACATATCAAGGACTGGCAGGAGTCTAGTTGTTCACCAGGGTAACTCTTGGAGAGAGTGACACCATCTCTTTCACCTGGCAACACCAGAACAGCCTGATACCAAGAGTAATTGTCTCATCCCTAAACATCCGCAAATATAGCTATGCAGAAATTGGATCACAAACCTGAAGCATTAATATTTTTTTTCAAATATTTTGGTCACTGAAGTTTTTCAGTTATCTTTATTCTGTCACAAGAATTTGTAGTAAACCTGTTTCACGTGGGTAGACCTACTTGGTTTCATGTGAAGCTGGGTAGGAATTTTGTTTCATTTCCTTTTTGACACTTTCAATTTGAAGTTGACCGTGTGGTTAAAAAGAAACCTGGCATTCAAAAAACTGCCTGAGAAGGAATTATTTTGTACCTCTGGCATAATGTCATGGTGTATTATTCATGCTAATTTGTTAAAGTATCATAGAATCATAGAATGGCCTGGGTTGAAAGGGACCACATAATCATCTAGTTCCATAATAAAGTTAATTTGTGCTTGTTCTATGGTTGATATGCTTCTTGTATGGTAGAGGAAGGAAGATGTAGAAAGAGACAAATTATAACTCATATGTAGCCTTATATATGTGTTTAACTGTTCTTTGTATATGTTTTATAAACATGTTTAAACTGCTAAACAGTTTCACAAACACTAACATTAGTTTTATGATTTTCCTTATCTCACACTGAAGATTTAAGATTAACTTAACAGTGTTTATGATATGTCTATTTTGACAGGGGCTGTTTCTAAGGCAAAACAGTCTGAAATAGATTTCAATTACAGCAAATATATCACTTCAATTCTTTAACACCTTATCACCCTAGTACCTTTTTCCAGGAACTTGTTCTCTACAGAATTAACTCATTTACATGAAGATGCAACTTTTTAATATGATTGTAACTTCTGTATATGTAACCTATTTTGCAAGAGGTGTGTTCTAAGTTGGCCAGAAGTTCTAAGTGAGCCAGAAATGTTAACATGACTTTTGTATGGTGTATTAATTAACCAAAATTTAATTTTCAGGTACAGAAGGCTCAGTCAATCCCATGTTATACGCAGTACAGAATTCAAGACAAATTCTGAAGTGTTCCAAGTCTATGGGAGAAAGTTACAGCAGGAGGGTTTTTGTTTGGATTGTCTTCTTTTTATGTCTTTCTGAACTGAAACACGATGCTATAAGTTACTGGAAATTTTTGGTAAACTTTCACATGTACTTGTTTATGCCTGATGTAGGTAGAAGGTCTATGTATTTTATAACGGAAGTATGAGAGAACGTTAACTGGAAAGGCTGGGCAGGACTTTGCTGTAATTCATCAGATATTCTGTACTTCTAACTTGCTTTCTAGAAAACCATTAAATGTGTTAGATAAAGGGATAGTGGTCTACTTCTGAATAACAATGTGATTGGTGCATATTAAGAGCAACTTACAGACATGTTGGCTGCAGGGTACATCAGCTGGCTAGAAATGGTTCATATACATATAAATGAGATATATATGTAGAATATACTGAGATGGGTGCAACGTGGTAATTTCCTAACTTGTAGAACTCCACACAACATTAAGAAAAATCTTTTTCTGAACTTTGGTTATTCTATGCTTATTATTTTCAGAAATTCATAGCAATGTTTCTGACATTTAAATGTGAACGAAGGGCTTTAGAGCTATATAATGAAATATCCATTTACAAAAGCATTAAGGACAAGATTGCTGTTTAAGTAATGATATTTTTTCTATGAGTTCTTTCCATTACTGTCTCTCGAGCAAAAATCAAATGGGACATAGTTTATTGTTGACATATTTTGCTTTCTTTAAGAAGGCTGTAATCCAAACAAAACACAAAAACATGTAACATTGAAAAAGAAATATGACTGTAAGTTTATATTCTGTGTCATAAAAGGAAAAAATTGTGTGTCCCTTTTGCTTACAAACATGGCATGACAAACAAGCAATAGAACATATCTCACACTACAGCACAGCTTTCAGCTATGCTGGTCATTGCAGAAGATGCACAGATTTTCTGTCCTTGCCCTCATACCCAATGCCAAAATGAAAATACTGACCAAGAGTTCTGCGGCTTTATGCAAAAAAAGGAAATCCATAAAAATTTTTACGTTAACCTTGTTAATGTATTAACATTATTCTTGTTTCTGTAAATGTCAGTGTTCTCCAGAACTTTGAATCTCAAAGATGTTAAGAATTATTTACAAAATAGACACCATATGTAAATTCATAAAAATTCTCTGTATGATCATGGTTAACCAACAGAAGATGCAAGAGTGCTGCTTCATTATGCTCTTCACAATTTTTAAGGGTCTGCTCAGTTAAGCTTCTTTTATTTAAAAAGGAGAACTCGGCAGCTGAAAAGATATCTAAAATCTGAACTGTGTAGTCTTCCGTAATATTCTTTCTGGCACTTGTCATGGAAAATAAATGAGCCTGGTACCAGGCCTTGAAGTTTATAATAACAGGAAGAATTTTGAATCTGAAAGAGAAGCTTCAAATAATACATGTGTCCGTAACCCATACCTAAAAAGATGTTTGAATACAGCAAGCATTTACTCATATTATTTTGGTTTGGCTTTTTGTTACTTCCAGCAAGTTCCCATTGTGAATTAGGACCCCATCATGAGATAGTACAAGGTCAAAATTTACACACTGATCTACACTTAGCAATAGGATTAAAAATAAAAACAAAAAAGCTGAAGATTGATTTTCATCATCAGTTTTTCATTAAATTTTACACTTAGAAAAATCAGATGAAAGTTTATCAGTGAGATTATTGCATCCTCTGTTACCACAGTATCTCAGCATTCATAAAATGTGCTTCATATAACATTTAAAGAAGAACTAGCTTTAGATTTGAAATTTTGCCATGGTTGGTATTCATCTCAAGCTATCCATTTCATGGGGATCAGAATGGTACAGGAAGAAAATGTTGCTTTTTTCATGTTAAATCTTGAAATACTGTGGTACCTGCAGACTTTAGAAGAAGGGCCTGATGTTTAGATGAGTTCTTCTGTAAGAGACTGGAAAATCCAGTCTGTTAATCCAAGTTATAAGTCTTCGGAGCGTTGCCCTTCGTGCAGGCTTGTACAATCTGCAACAATGAAATACCAGAAGCCTTTCAGGCTGAAGCCCTGCTATTCCTTGTGCAGAACGGCCGTGAAACTGCACAGAAATAAGTATGGGAGGAAGTACTTATTTTCTGGGTTGAGCTAGAAGAAAACACTGTGACTGAAAGTAGAGGATTAATTTCTTCTTATCTGGCAATAATACTTTTGCTGACAATTTGATATCATGATGAAGGAAGTTCTGTTTCAAAAGCTGAGGAGCCAAAACTATACTGAAAGGGAAGGGAAAGGGAGTTGGAGACAGTTTAAAGGATGTGAACTGAAAGCTGGAAGGGAGGGGAATCTGGACTCCCTTTGTTAGAGGGAGAGGCTGAAGTGTTAGTGATGAACTAGGAAAAGATCAGAAACAAGACACTGAGGACCATAAGCCTAGATAGTCATCTTGGAAATGAAGAGAGGGGAGGATGAGTGTTGTAACAAAGACTTCCTTGCTGAGTGCAAACTCAGGTAATCCACTGTCTCACAGACTGTTGGCTGAAGCAGAAGGTCAGATATGAGGCTGCAAGGGTTAGACATTGCAGTTTGCCCAGTTGTGCATAAAAATGGATGTCTCAGGAGCTATTTAAAGAGCAAGTGGTATTGATGGCAGTCAATCTCAAATGTTTCTGAATCAATTGGACCATATCCTTTGCCAGCTTACAGGGATCCCACCTTCCATATGGACATTCAGAAAGAGATGACAGTCATCATGGTTGGTGATTCACAGAGTGGAGGGGCTGGGGACAGAGAAGGAAGTGATATATATTTGTGCATGCTGTGTTTGTGTGTGTAGGTGTGTAAATGCATAATCGTGATAGGTAATATATAAAAGTGTGACAGACTGAGGATGCTGAGCATCATGAAAGGGATTGCTTTACTGTGACACATTGCCAAGTGTCAGATATGAAATAGAAGGTTTAGAATTAGAGCAGCTTGTCAAAAAAACGGTACTGACTCCTGCTCTGAAAGCTTCAGAATGCTGGAGGAGGTGGAGCAACATAAGGCTTTTTACTTTTTATTATTTTACCATGATGTAGAATGAACATGCTGAGGATCTGATTCTAACATGTGGGTCTGGGGTTAGAAAGTGTGACCGAGATGTATCAATAGGTTTGTCACCAAAGATGTTCCAAATATCTCTATTGGTAGCTAGGTACATATGTAGCTATGAATAACTTTAACATATAAGAAGGTAATCATACTCTTTCTTTTGTTAATCAAGATTGTATTCAGTATCACCAGAAGTTGGTTTAAACAAGCATATCACGTGGTAAAAACATATTAACTGGCTTACTTTTTGTAGTTTTATGCTAGTACACAGAAAGTACAGAAAGTACGGTGTTTTCTAAATTTTTAATTGCACTTGTGTGATTTGTTTCAAGTAGTATCTGCCTAGAAGGTAGGAACACAATTTAAATGTGCAGAAATAATATGTCATTTTTAGTGTTACTGGTTGAATAAATGCAATGTGAATGCATGGAATGCATAAGAAAACCAAAAGGCTTATCAAAACACCATTGAATCCAAACACTGAAATTCTTTAATCTTTAGTTAGGACTACATTCACAGTTCACTGCCTACCTATTGCCAAGATACTAAAAGATGAATGAATGCCAAATCGTAGGACTGAAAACATGGCAAATCAGATCTTAAACTCTCATTTACCTTCTAAACAATTTTCTTTCGCTTTTGAAAAAAGATGTAATTCTCATATGAGGAAAGCCAAGAGTTTGTTTATTTCTTCTTATTTCCATCAGATTTTCCATATTCATAATAATGTGGTGCAGACTGTTTCTTAGATGTTCAAGAGTAGTCCATGGCACATGCATTTACGTTTATCTGTGAAATTGTTTTTCATTAGGAAAATGGGAGGGAAAAAGTAAAACTGTATTTGTGTGTGCTTTTGAACTGTGTCCAGCCTTTATTTGTGAAGTGGTGCTGCACATACAAATCATTAGTACTTGGTCAGAGATGCTTATCTTTGACTTAGTTTCCTTTTCCTTTCTGCCAAAAATACATATCCTTTTGTTTGTCTGGGAACTTTTCTTTCTTTTCCTGCTGGCATATTTAAGTATACTTTTCAATCACTTTTTTGCTTAAGTTTTCTTCTGCTTTTTAAATAAAAAGATAGTAAATAGCCACCCATATTTTACTGTGAAATGTTTGTGAAAACGCACTGTTCAGAATTCGGCAAACATAAAAATCTGTCTTTTGAGATTTAAACTGCAGTTGATACAACATTGTGGAAAGTCAAGTACGGTGCAGAAACAGATTATTCAAGTGGGCTTGACAACCAAACTTATTTGTCTTTGATTCTTGGCAGTCATTGGTTTGTATATGATACTGTTGATTCTGGGCAGCCTGTGGCTTTTTCTACCATCTTCTAGGATACAGATTCTATGATTTAACTTATTTTCTATGGGCATGGAACATTTCACAATATTTGCTCAGTTAGTTCTGATCATTAGTTAGTAGCTAACAGTTCTGGGATAAGAATCCTTCAGGATTCATCTCAGTAGGACCCAGTGGAGACCCCATCTTCTTGTGTCATGCAGCAGCTTGCAATAATTTTTCTGAATATCAGTGTTTTTTTTTACTCTTCCCTGGTATAGTTAGGATCAACAGCCATTACTTGTGTCTCGTGACCAAACTTGTCAGTCAGGTTGTCAGTAGATCTAACTGGTCCTGAGGTAACTATTTCAGATAAATAGTCACTTAATGATTACATGTTGTGTAGGCCTGGAGTGGGTAGGAGCACTGTAAAAGTGGTCAATATCATTTTCTTCACCTGTGCCAGAAATTTCTAACGCTAGAATTTGGCCATAGTGTTGGTACCTGCTGTTTATGAGTTTGTTCTAAGGTGCTAAAAAAGAATGTATGGGAAAATAAAAAAGAAAAACGAATGAAACTGAATGCACTCATCCTAAAGCAGAGGAAAATCTGGCAGCCTAGTCAGTGTTCTATCAAAGCATTTGATTTTATAGACCATACTGATGCAACATATCAGTACTATTAGCATTGATGTACCTTTCACTTCCAAACTAAATACGTGCCATTTGGGTTTATTTCTAATGCCTGTTACTAGAGTTAATAGGTAAATGTTATTTTAAAAGATGCCCCTAAAATTTAATTATTATTTCAAAGCTGTTTTAATCGTGTTTATAAATGCTAAAATGTTATGAATTCAACAATTGAATGAATCATACCATCATTGTATAATTAAGACTGACTAAAAGTAAAATTATATTTTAATGGCCCTCTCCTTTTCCCATCGAGGCCAATGGTAAGAGTCTCATTGACGTCAGAAAGGGCAGGAGTAGGCCTTAATATGATCTGCCTTTTTTTTTTTTTTTTTTTTTTTTTGTGATTAACCTCAGTAGAACTGAGATGCTTCTGAAATGACATACGTATTTTTCTTAACATCTAGAAGGTATTATTTTTTCCAAACTTGAAAACAGATTGTTAAAAGATCAATCCTATTGCCTTAAGCCACTATAGATACCAGTGTTACTGAAGGCTAAATTTCAGCCCTTGTGCACTTATTTAGTGAGAACAACATTAAAGTTGCAGAGTTTGCTTTGAGATATGTCTACTTCTGATTCTGTTCCAGTGGCACAAAGCCTGATGCCACTCATTGGCATTTAGATGTGACAGGCTGGACTGAGCCATTTTGTATGCTTTTGTATGTGCAGATTGGGGGTGCAATTTTGGATTCACAGAATTGGAATTCTTGGTTGAATATCATACAACAGCATGAAGTTCATCTCAGTGACAATAAAAATATTGGGCCAAAGTGCTGCACTGAATTATAGAACTGAAAGAAGTGGGATTGCTGTTGGGGTTCACAGTCCTTCTGACTTTAAGGTGTGCGCTATGTATGAATGTCTAAAAGGACTGATGTTGTCTTCAGCTCCAAAACCAGAAAGAAAAAAAGAAAAAAAAAAACTAATAGATCATTTTTTGCTTACTTGCATGAAAATAAATAAATACAAAATCAATTTTTTTTTGCTTTCCTGCTTTATTTTTTAATGATTATTCCTCATGTATTTGTAGTAAAAGCAGAAAATGTGAAAATCCTGGTTGCTTCCACTCAAAAGCTGGATTTCTCAATCTCTTCTGTAATGATGCATTGCTATTTTTCAAAACTAAGTATGAATACTCTGAGTGCGCGAGCATTGTATATAAAATTAACCAGATCAAACTGGAAGGAACTGTGAAAAATCAAATGTTTAATGATCTATGTAGGTAGTAGTTCAGTTGTTATCTGAAATGAGAGAAGTTTTGTTACAATTTCTTGGTCTGGCTTTGAAGTTGTGCTTTCTGTATTTTGGTGTTTTCTTGATCTGTGAAACTAATAGGGACAAGGAAAAGAAGCAGCAGCAGCACAAATAACCAGTGCTTTTCTGACAGCTGAATGCAAATAAAAAAGCCAGCCAAAACTACTGACATGTTCCCAAATACTCTTAGGATAACTGAAGCTGGGTTTTCTGAAAGATGCTTTATTTGCCTGAAAGTTTGGCTCACTTCTAATGAGAAATAATTATCGCTTATGAACCTTTTCATATAAATGTAACAGCCACAATATAAGCAGAGACTTCTGTGAATCTATAAATATCCTTATTCATAAATATAATACTTCTGCAGCAGTTGACATTAAAAAATATCATGTTTTTTGAGAGAATTCTTAAAGAGATTCTCTCCCTGAGAGAATCCTTAAAGTGAAATGAGAAATATTAGTAGGACATTTTTTCCTATGAAGTGAAATATGATAGCATAAAATGGTTCATGTTCTTGTGTTACTGGGATTAAATGTGAGATCAGAATGTATGTTAATGATGCTCTGTCTCTCCAGATAGTTACTATGAAAGGACACTGCTATATATACAAACCATATGGTTTTGTAGCTGTTTCAGTGTGCTACATTCAGTTTATTCCCTCTAAGATGTTGGGTTTTTTTTGTTTTGTTTTGTTTTGTTTTGTGTTTTTTGGGGTTTTTTTTGGAGCATTTTCAAATGGAAAATTTTTTGCAGGTAATTCTTCCTGCTACTGTGGAGTTAATTCTAAATCTTTGTTTTTAGTTTTTAGCATAAGACATAAAGAAAGTATACGTAGAGATAAATTTATGGCAGAGTTGATACATACAATGTTTTGTAAATGGGGACAGCTAGTAAATTCTCATTGAAAGGAAGCACAGCTTAGTGAAAAGAGAGTGATCAATAAACTGGAACAAGAGTGGTCTGTTCAGTTCATTATTCAGTCTGCATCTTATGGCATATTGGAAAAACAAAACAAAGCAAAAAAACACCAAACCTAGACATAAATCAAAATAAATCTTTTTCCTGTGCAGGGTGGAAAAGAAAAGACATCTGAAGGAGCAGCCTAATGCAATTGTAGCCTAATATTATTTTATGTTCCTTCATCTATTTCTTCTGGTGAAGGTATCCACACAAGCTCTTAAACTCTTAAACTGAGTAATTTGTTTCATCTGACTTTTACTTGTTTTACATACTGTGCATTTAATAATGAGCAAAGTAGCTAGGCCAATGGTATATCAGTACAATACAGACAAAAGAGAACACTGATTTAAGGTCATTGTGTCAAATACAGCAAAATACTCTGTTTATAGCATGTCGGGAATAGCTTTACAATTAGCACTAATTAGTGAGAAAAAAATCAAAACAGCAGCTTTAAGGAAGGACACTTTTCAGTGCAAGATCAAAGCCGTGTCTCTACAGAATAGCAAAGCTATTTAATTGCACTGAAGTGCTAATTGGATTGTAAGGTGCTTTCATGTGTTTCCCCTAATTAGGCAGTCATCCCTGACCAAATCCACCTAAGAAGAGATTATGAGTTTAAAAACTTTTGTCTGCACAGTTGTGACTGGGGTACCTGTGTAAAAACAGTAGTGCCTTCTTTTTATGTAAATTGAGGTCTTTCAGGTCGTGTTACTAGGCCCACAGGAACAAACAGATAAGGAGAAGAGAAACCCACACAATGTGGTAAACAGGTTTATATTCTGTTACCTAGGTATCAGTGAAAGGAAAGAGGGAAAAACTGGGGCTTAATCCCACTCGGTTACTTTGTTTATTGATACGCAGTGGTTAAAGAGACATCTTGATGCCTGAAAGAAGTCTCATATTCAGATTCTTTATCTTTGCATTTCCGCTGATTTGGCAGAGTTGTTTAAATATTTTTTTAAGGAAAAAATTCAGTCCTTTCTTGCCTTTAAAAATCATTTTATTTGTATTTGTTACGTTCATAAAAACTACAGCAGCATTTTTTTTTTCAGTAGACTTAATTTATCACTTTTCATTAACAGTGCAAACATTTATAGAGGCGCAGAAAGTCAAGAGCAGTGACAACTTACAAACTCATACGGTTTTAGAAAAGCTGCCATTTGTCAGTAGTTGAACCATGTCAAATATTCATAAACCATAATCCCTCTAGGCAAGGAATGGATGCACAGTTTTCTTAACAAGATTTATTCTGTGTTGTCAAGAGTCTTGCATCTTCCTCCTCCAGATGCTTAGACAACTTACTCTCTTCCAGTGAGGTAGATTTCAAGGAAACAGAGACTTTCCAGCCTGGTGGAAGTGAGACGTAAAACAGAGATTTGTCTAAACAGAAACACAGTGTAGCAATAAATCAATATGCTATTTTCTTCCACGACTTACCGAACTGGAAGCATGACAACATCATGCATTCTTGAAGAATTCTCTATGAAATACTGTCACAATTGCTCAGAGAAGTCTTACTGAGATTTCTCTGATGGAGCAAAATAACTTGTATAGGACTAGAATCCACCCAGGTTGATAAAAACTGATAGGATGCTGATGGGTAGTGGGATAAATCACATATAACCATCCAAATTCTAAGTATTCACCCGGTAAAACTGTGCTGCTTTTGTGGTCGCATAGTCCTGGTTGGTACAGTCTTCCTCCCTGTGTGCTACAGAGCACGAGATCTGTCTCCTCTGCTTTTGTATACCCCCAGGATGAGCTTTTCTCTTTCCTAGTTAATTGTATCAGAACGTGAATTTAAAAATTTTTGAATTGAATTTGAACTTGAACATAAGCTGCTTTCAGGAGCTGTTACCTCACTTGGAAGGCCTAGTTACTTCACTTCTTGACTGTGAGAAGACACCTGACAAGAATATTACAGGAATTAATTGCATAAGAATTGCAAAGAGAATACATGCTCGCATGGGAAGCATTCTTGAGTTATTCATTTTTATTGTTCTGAAATAAAAAGTTACTATGCTAAGGAAATGTGAGAACTTTAGTGCCCATAGTACATAATTTCATTACCAGATTATACCAGTAGGCCAATCTATTCATCTAAGAAGAACTGTTGATTATGTGTTTTATATTTACAATGATATCAACCTTTTCTATTTGTTACATTGTACTAACAGGAGGATTGTCTTATTTTTGCTGCATTCCTTTCTACTTATAGCAGGACAGTCTGAGTTTTTACTCAATGTTTCTTAAATTCCTCTGCTTTTGTTTTTATTTTTTAATAAAATTATACTCTAAACATATATTTAAAAATCTGTATGAACATATGCTGTGTGGATAAGTTTTGGTATTGTTAGAACTGTTACTCAGAGATCAAATATCATGAAAACTATAATTGTAGTGTAAGCTCTCAAGCAAGATATTTGTCCCGTTTTGTTTTATTTCCTGTTGAATTATTCCTTTTTCATGAAGCTTTTATATTTGCTCAGTTCTCTATTTTTTCTGAACTGACACTGTCAACAGTTAAGTATCTATAACTGACAGAGTTGAGCATGCTTTGCAGCACAGCTTTTATGTCTACTATATGTCAAAGTGGAGTTCATTCACTGTTAGTGGCTGAGTTTAATCGGAAACCGTGTCCTTGTATGACCCTAATCATTGGCATTTTCGTCCTTTGCTGTTCAAAAACATATTTTTGAAGGAAACTTGAAAAGCAGCAGCTTAACTGCAGCTATGGTGTTTGGGAAAAATTCTTTCTAAAGTCTATGAAAAAAAGTTAACTCAATTTGCATTAAAAGACTGAAGTGTTCCACTCCTTTATGCTTTTTTCTTTCTTAAATGATCCAGTTTTTCACACTGTCTATGTGAACGTCATTACCATATTGCTCTCAACACTTCAGATCCTACCAGAGCCTGAGCACAATAAAATACAATGGAGGATAAAGGTGCTTTACAACTCATTGGAGCAGCCTTTGTTTGAAAAGCACAGGGGATGAGCATCCACATTTTTTGTTTCAAATTCCATGAGATCATGGTCCTTTTCATTTTCATCTCTCTATTCTGTATACTGAAAGACTGGAAGAGATTAAAAAAGTAGGCCATGCTAGGCATTCCTTATATTGATGAAAGTAAAGTTGGCTGGTCTCATTTTTATTTTTTATTTATTCATATATATATATATTTAATATGGTCATTCTCAGAGTACTTCAAGCAAATGTATTGAAGAACCACTAGAGTGAACACTGGCTTTCAAAAGTTCTGAACTCTTGAAGAGCATCTTTGTAGGTGTAGGTATAGAGGGAACTTGAATATAGATCTAAATATTATCTCCAGGAACATAAGCTCATTTTCAATGCAGGGGTAAGTTTGTAAGAAATTAGGCACAAATGATACTCTTCTACTGTGAGGTGTTTTTTTGCTGTTGTTTTAATTTAATAAATTAGTTTCACTACAAGTGGGAGCATTTTTCATAGAGGAGGGATGTTGGTGACAATTTCTGAAGTGCTGCAGCATTTTACTAATTTAAAAATTCTGCCTCAGATCGATTGCGACCTTATCAATAGGATAGTCTCATTCATCTCCTAAGCATGCTGCTGTCTCACTGAATGCTAGCAGCTGTAAGCTGCTGTTACTCCTTTTAGAGTATACAACACTTTGTAATGCGTTTTAATGAGCTTTAGCAGAGGAAAAATACTGTTGGTATTTTCCTTCAACAGAATGCTTTTTAGTGTTAAATTCCTAAATTGCAAGTGTAGCTTGGTAAACCTTAAGTTATGTAAGATGTAAAGCATTTATTTAAGGATAATTAAGAAACATATGACAGATTTCTATTAGATACAATTTTCCACATACTTTTTAATACTACCATTAAGAAATAGCTTTCCTTATTGTTATTGATAAATATAGTAAGTTTATAACAAGGTCTGTTAGGCATTCTTCAGTGGATAACTGTTTTCATTTTGTGAGGATTTGTCTGAAGATCTGTAATTAATTTTTTTCAGAAGAGATACGTATTTCAGATTTACCTTCTAATACATTTTTGTTCAAGCAGTTCGTGTAGAATGACAGAATAGTTGAGTTGGCAGAGACCTCTGGGTCTATCCGGCTCAGCCCCTGCTGCAGTAGGATAAGCAGAGCAGGGTGTCCAGGAGGTTTTTGGAGATCCCCCAGGATGAGATCTTCGGAACTTCAATGGGCAGCCTGTGCAAGTGCGCCAACACCTGCTCAGCTGAGGAGTGATTCCTGATGTTCAGAGGGAACCTCCCAGTTCGTGCCTACTGCCTCTTGCCATGACACTGGTCAACGCCTGGCTGTGTTGTCACTGCATCCTCCATTTGTTTATCAATATATATTAATAAGATACGCCCTTCCATTCAGCAGTTTTCAAGAATGAAATTTGTTTGTATTGTTGATGTTAACCATTATAATGTTAATCAGTGATTACAGTATTAATCACTATTAAATAATTCCATGGAATAGCTACCCTATCTTTGAACTGGCATGAAGTTTGAATGCAAGGTTGTACTTGTATAATTGTTCTTCCTGTACAAATTCATCCACTTGTGTTGAAATTACAATGTTGAAAAAGAAAAAAGAAATACCAACTATTTGTGTGTATTCAATGAAGACTTAACATCAGCTAAAATAATAGAATATTTGACCCATATTGTGCATTTATTTCAACCTCTTAATCTAAATTGCCTTCAAAGAAAGAACTTTTGTGGTATAAGGCCTCAAGCCTTAAAGCCCTGTAAGTAAGCAGTCATTTGCTTTCCCACATAACTCAGACCCTTCCAGCCTTCTAGATCCTGACAGAAAGAAAATTTTCTGGATTGAGGAAGTAAGAATAGAGATTGAGAGAACTTGAGCAAGAAGGCAAGCAAGTGGGATGGAGAGCATGTAGAAGGTGGGTGCTGGAAGTGTGAGGAGGAGGGTAAAATCAAAGAGGAAGGACGATAACTATGAAGCAGAAGGCACTGGTCTAAAGGCATGGGAAAAGGAAAAAGGGATTTTCTAAGTATGGAAGAGAGCGTGTCAGAAAGTGGTAAGATATAAGAATCAGAGCAAAATGAGCTGAAAACAACGGGAAAAGGTAGGGACGAGAAGAAGGAACTTTTGCTCAGTAGATCACACTCCTCTGGAATGCAAAGATGTTATGTCAGCTTAGGAGGAGGAGAAACAGAATGTTCCCTGTTTATATGAGTCCACTGATGATATTTGATAATTTTTTTACTTTTATAGTTTGTAAGACTTCTATAGTTCATAGGAATCGGAAGATTGAATTTAATTTAACATTGAGATTCCAAATATTTAAGGTTGAACGATGAGGAAAATTCTGAATTATTAGTTGCCTAGTGATTTTGTGCACGTTACATAACAGATTTTAAATATTTAACTGCATAATTTCTTTTTTCCTCTCACTTGAATATGATGGACCATTTTCTGAGGACTTATCAGAGTTGTAGTGAGACTGTTGTCCATAGTACTTCTGCTGTTTTTATTGCAGAAGTTGAAAAATCCATGTTTTTTGGATGGACTGGAAATTGCAGAAATATAATGTTATGTTAAGACAGTTGAATGCTCTGTCAGAGAACTGAATTGCTGCATTCCTCTGTGCCAGTTCTTGTGTGATGCTGGGAAGTAAGGTTTACAGTTGGGCCTCTCTCTGGCAGTGCACTGACTTGCTATATTTATAGTGCTCATGTGAAGTCAGGGTACTTCCCTGAAGTTTAGTGAGACATCTTCTACCATCAGACATTTCAACATTATTTGATAGTTTTGACACTCTGGCTATTTATTGCCATTGAACTGGATCTCAGTTCCCCACGTATCGAATTGTACATCATAACTCAGTGCCATCTAGTTATGGACCTACCATAGGATCCTGATTTCTTATGTTGTCCCTACATGGTAAGAATAAAAGGTATGCAAGAATAGCAGTGTATTTTGAGTTTAGTCTGTTCTTCGTATTCAGTGTGGCAGTGATTTATTGGGATTAAATACCATTGTCACCATCCCGAAGAGGCTTGAGGGATAATGTTCCTCAGGTCAGCATGTAACCTCAGTATCAGTTTTGACTAACTGCTGAGTATTTGAATTTACAGATTTCCTTATCACAGTCTCCTAATATGCATTTCCATCTGTTTCTCTTGCTTCCTACAGGCACTTACTTTTTTAAAAGTTCTTTTGCTAATTTCAGCTATCTCTCAGGTGTGTTAAGTTCCAATAAATTTCATGAAAACAAACTTCTGGGCAGAATAAACTCTGGCACTGCCCCACTGCACAAAAAGTCCAAAATACCACTTATCAATTCTTATTTGATGTCAAAAGACCCAGGTAAAAATGAGCTTCCATGAATGCCCAGGTTATAAAAGTGAATGCTGCGTTAGATGTCAGTGTGCCTCACCATCATTCAGGTGAATGTTTTCCAGTTGAATTAGTCAGTCCTTTACAAATTTTATTTCCTATGTGAATTCTCTGCTACGGACTTTTTTCTCTACAGACTTCTAATTGCATAATGCAATTAGAAACTTAGCAACAACACAAATCCTTAGGAAACTAGGCTTCATTCATTCATCAGCATATACAACTGGTTGTTTTGTCCTTCTTTTTATTTTTTAATTAACATAAGATAGCTTGGGGTAAATGCTTAAAAGCTGTTTTTGTAGTAAGGAGTTCTAGCACTGCAGGAGGCCCTGTTGTGCATACTGTGAATAAAGGGCAGTGGCTTACATAGTCGTTTGCATCCCATGTGCAATGTAAGACTTGGAGGATGGATCTGAGCCCTCTGCAATTTCTGTCCAGTCTCCCTGCTTGTATAACAATCCATTTGTAAGTTCAGTGCTTGTAGCAATGTTTCTGTGTCTTTTGCGGTGTCTTCAGGCCATACTGTCTCAGTCTGGAATTGGCAAAGTACAAGGAATCAGTGAGGCAATACCGGTCAACACGTAAGACAGCAGTCTTGGAGTGCTGGTGATAGGACTCTGAGTGTGTTTATTGGGAATCTGAGGTTCTTAGCCCCTTGGAGCTAGTGAAAGTTACTTGAAAATAGAAGATAAGATATGTTAAGGGAAACTGACATCTTTATCACTTGGGTCACGTGCAGTTTCTATATACTGTTGTGTATTTAACATCCTTAGAGATTGGTTGCTCCCTGGTAGCTGTTCCTGCGTAACTGTGTATATGTTACAAAGTATGCCATACTATTTGTTTTTTTTTTAATAAAGTGTAGGGCCTTTCCACTAGGATTATGAAAGTTTCTTGTGTGTCCTTCAAACTGTCTCTTCTTCAGATTTCTGCCACACATGTTGTATTTGGAAAGCTTTGTTTGCATTTCTTTTTTTTTTTTTTTAAATGGAAGTATATGCTAATGTTATGCTTTAAAATATTTAAGCTACCCAATTCCAGTCTGCCCTAAGACTTCATTTCTTCTGGTAAAAAATCTCATTCATTCCAGTAGACAGCAGAAATGCCAAAGAGATATAAACAACTTCAGAGCTACTCCCTTATTAATGAAATAATGAATAAGTGCTTAATTATTGCCATTTCAGGTACTCTTTCACTTTCAAGTGTGCCTGAATGTATGCAAATAGGTACTAGAAAAGAAAAATTCTTCTTAAATGAGCTCTTTCTTACATGATTGTTTTTAAAACAAGTTTAAAAAACTTGTTCAGTAAAAAGAGAGTAATGTTTTTTTCTTCTCAGTGAACATGAAAGAAACATTATGTCTCCTAAGGTGGAAAGACAGAAAGATGATAACCTAGGTCTGATTTCTAGAAAAGATAGCGTGTGAGATTGAAAGCAAAATGAGATAAAATTGATAGGTGAATTTCAAAATCAACAACAACAACAACAAAAAATGTGAATTAGACATGCTGAATTTTTAAGACAGAAAGGGAAATTGAGATATGTATATCTCAAATTCTTGATGACTTTCTTGAATGTCCTCTTAGTGCACATAATATTAAAAATGCAGACCTGTGTCACTAATCCAATTCTAATATTGTTTGTCACATTCATTTTTTATTTTAGAAAGATGAATAACATTGCAAATGGTGAAGGTGCATTGTTAAAACAGTCCTTACTTATTTATTTTCTTGAGTAAAAACATACTAACTACATTATACGTGATCAGATTTATTGAAAATGTAGTTAAAAACTCCAGCAAAAATGTGTTACCAGTCTTGGGAAGAGGATTGTCAGATGTGAGCTGGAATTCTTGACTGCATTGTCCAGAGCCAGCAATAAAACTTGCTTTATGCCAACCAGTAATATCTGACTTCATGTATGGTTAGTGTGCTAGCAGTATCATCACTGTGCTACCTGCTACAAGGCAAAGGTCCTGCTGGCCCTTTCTGCTATTGAATCTGACCTCAAAAAACAGTCATTATTGAAATGTGTATGTTTGTTATATCAAGAAAAAGCAATGATTTTGAAGCTCATTATTGCAATTCTAACATTGCCTGTGTTGCACCTAGAGTTGCAGACAGCACTGTAATCAAACAGCACTCCTTTATGTACACTTGGTTATCGTCACACACAATGAATGACTTATGTCAGTCACTACTGTGTGCAAAAGACAGCTTAGAATTACTCAATAATAGTATTCAAATTATTTTCCAATTATTCTATATATAGAATATATGTGGACAACTGTTTACGTGAGTTGACGATGATAGAACAAGGGAGAATGGTTTTAAACTGAGGCAGGGGAGGTTTAGGTTGGATATGAGGAGGAAGTTTTTTGTCCCAGAGGGTGGTGACACACTGGCACAGGTTGCCCAAGGAGGCTGTGGATGCCCCATCCCTGGAGGCATTCAAGGCCAGGCTGGATGTGGCTCTGAGCAGCCTGGTCTGCTGGTTGGCAACCCTGCACATAGCAGGGGGTTGGAATGAGATGATCGTTGTGGTACTTTTTAACCCAGGCCATTCTATGCTTCTATGATTCTATATATTTAAATGTGCAAAAATGTGCAAAATCATAAAATCAGTTGTATACATAAACTGTAAAGATACCTATACATAAAAGTTCTCAAAAGAGGAGTTTCCTATTTGGCAAAGTCATTTCTATTGAAAAATATTTAATTATACTTCCACATTATTAAAAGAGAAACTTCTGTGGCAGTTATGTTTAAATGATCCTGGAGTCTTATGCTGGTTTTATACCAACTGATAACTTCAGCTTATTATATTAGAATATCTGACTGAAATTTACTGAATTACTGAAATGTAATTGTCTTTCTGCATACAAAGATGCTGTTTTCTTGAAGATAATTAAGGTCCATGTTCACACTGAACTTCCAATATTATTTTTAAATAGTTTTTACCAAATTTGATCGACTACTTCAATAGCAGTAAGTGTATCCCAGTCTTTCGTGATAAGATGTAAAGTGGGCCTCATGACACATGGTTTAGGTACAGCTGTGTTGTGGGCAGTAGGAAGTTGTCACAGCTGATGGGCTTGTACAGCAGCATTAGTTACAGAGTATTATCCATGAATTTTCTCTTATGTATCCATCCACCTCTGCTTTTTCTTCTGCATCTCAAGAAGGTGCTTAGGAGAAAAGAAGAGAAAGAACAAGCCCTTCCGTCTGCATTGTGCTGCTTAATGAGGAGTAAAAGTCATGGGCTAATATTAATAACAGTAAATTAAATATCTAAATTATTCTAGGATAGGGAGCACTATTTCTGTGTACTGTACTGAAGAGACATTTTTAATTCTGTTCTATATACGTGAATAGAAGGCCGCTTATATGTGTCATTTTAAAGGTATTGAGTAGGAACTCAAACTATCAGTTCAGTCGTTAGTTTTCAGTTCCTTTACTGCTTCTGTGTTATAGTGTACAGGTTTTAGAAGATAATTTATTTTGTGAGCAGCACTACCAATGATGCATGGTTTCCTGTGGATTTGTACTTGTGAGCTGATCTCGTGTTGAGCTCCTGATGTCCAAAAATAAGGATGAGCTCAATAGTGCAAATGTTTTCACCTTGTGGGCATTGAAGGGTCCTCAGATAACAGTTCTCAAAAGCCTCATAAGAAGTTAGCATCTCCATCAGATTTGTTTGGAATTGAGCAACAGTTCCTGCTCAGTTGAAGCACTGGGTTTTGTTTGTTTGTGGAGGTACTGGAGAAGATAATCATGGACACACAGGCACTGAATACACCTTGTTTATCTTCCATTTCCTCAGGGCACCAGTCCAAAAATTCAGCACCAAATGCTGGCAGGTCTGATCTTACGTCCTGCTGCGAGTGGGCATGCTAACTGTATATGGGGGCTTGCAGTACGCTGTAGAGAATGAAGTCTGGAATTCACCAAAGCAAGTTTCCCGCAGTGATGTGACTAAATATGGAAAGTAGAATGTCATGGTGATCGTCATATGCTATAATCTTTTATTCTAGCAAATGAATTTTGTAGTCAGCTCTGCAAATCAGTTTACTTTCAGATTCCAAAAATTGATTTTTGGAACTGAGTAGCGTTTAGTGGCATTTAGATTGTGATACACAACTATTACAGAGAAACAGCAATATTCAGTGTTGATAGAGCTGAAATTAAAAATCCTTTTAAAAACTCCAGGATTGAAATATTCAACAAAAATGTGTGTTGATACACTTGATTTGTTTTGTATTTATAAAGCAGAGATCGCTACTTATTGTGATCCTCCTTAAAGTTTCTAACAAATTTCAAATTCCCTTTGTTTTTCTGAACAAATTAATTTAATCATTTTGAAACAAGAACTTCAGTAAAACATCATGAGACATGTAGGGCAAATTGATCACAGATTGCATGTAATTTCAAGATTGTTGGCGAGTACATTACTGTATGTTGCTTTCTTTGAGTTGTATTTTATACATAGAAATATTAAAAAAATCTCAGTAAAATAGCTGGTGCTTTTGTAGATGAGATCAGTAGTAATATTTATTATCTATCGTTTTGGTTCTCAAAGCAGTGTCTTAAGTGATAACATATTGCGTTAATGCAAGGCATTAATTAAATTAATCTGCTGCTGTTGTCATAAGCAACGGGCAGAAGAGTAGAAACAAGCTCAAGTTTCATACAGTATTGGGTTCTTTGTGTTTCCTTTCTGTGTTTAGAGTTTAATTTTGTATATCTCTTCTGCTATAAGTAGCCTCACTTATATATTATTATTACGTTATATATTATGTTCACAGTGCATGAAGATAATTTCTTATGAATTGCTATCAAGTAACTACATGTTGTATATGTACAACCTCTTCAAATTACTAATTGTGTTTGGAATCATGACTTTAATTGGAAATGTTTTTTCTTTTTTGAGGAGAGGAGGTGAAAATACAGAGGTTGTCATCAGTTACCAAACAAATTGACCTTGTTCCTCCATAGCCTGCCAGTTTTACCGTTTTAATCTTGTGTCAGCCCTGAAAGGAGAGAACATACACTGTTTGATAACTGGATGGCTCTTGATTTTGAAGGTTTGGTATATTGTCCTGTGTATTTTAGTTGAGTAAACAATGATGTAAATCAACTGAAATTGAAACAACTACTCATTTTTCAGTCCACATTTTGACGGAGAATTTCGTCAAATAATGCATAATAATTAACTCATAAGAACTGTTGTGCATTTCTAAATAAGTACTGCAACTGCAAAATCTTACTGAGATTAAGCATCTGATTAAGTGCATGCTAAATAAACTTCAGATAAACACATTTTATTTGATCTCCGTGGGAACAAATCAAGCGATGGAACAAGAAATAGTGACATAATACTGAAGCAGCATGAAAAATATGATTGTTGATCAATGAAGGAACCTCACGCAGTGAAAATGTTATTGCAAATGGCAGTAGAGGAAAGAGCTTCTGATTAGATTCCTATTCGCAGGATAACTTTATTTCTTAATTCAAAACCAATGAATGTAAGTGAATAATCTTGCAAATCAGTACTGGTCTTATCAGTTCTCTTTTCCTTGTGAGTGTTAACATTTGGTTTTCATTACGCTTGATAATTTAAGACACAACAAGAAAATGTGAATTGAGAAAAAAACATAAGCTTATTTTAGTTTCCCACTAGTATACTGTTTTACCTCAGTTACAGAGAATTTTCTTTGGAACTGAATTTTGAGATAAGGGCTTCAGTCTTTGGGGTTCAGAAATAGCTGATCTTCATGATACGCTCTTCTTCAGACCTACAGGAACTGTACAAGTTAATGCCCCTTGTCATTAGCAACTTACCAACTTATCTTTTTCAACACACTTTTCTACACACTTTTCTACACACTACTGCATTAATGTCTCTTGGGACAACCAAAGCTGTACAAAAAAAGGACAGAGTGAATCGGATGCGTAATTTGTTTTTGCACCAGATGTCTCTAAGCTGTTTTGTCTGTGTGTATTCCATGGCACCCTGAGCTAAAATGTTAATCTGCCCTTGCAGTCAAGACCCCTAGAGTGGGGTAAGCAAAACTACATGCAGCAAAGGGAGAATGAAGGAGGAGGACAATCCTCCTCCAGCCAAATTATGCTGAGTACAACTTTCCAGTCTTAGGCTTGTAGCCTGAATGTGGCCTGATAGACAGTGTGGTGTTCAGAGTGCCACAGTGCTCCAGAACAATGCCACAGCTACAGTGAGACATGGACTTCTGAATTGCCTTGTCTCAAGTGGACTAAATTCAAGTTATTATTTCATTGTGTATTACGCTGGTCAGTATCACTGTTCTCAGCAACAGGAAAAATAATTGTACATAGTCAACAATGAAGACAAGAAATATTTCTCCTTTATTTAAAATCACTGCTGAAAATGGCCAAAGCGCAGCACAGAGTTCAATATAACTAATTATTCTTGTGCTTCTTAATGCCCACAGATATTTCAAATGTGCTGTGAGAATGACCGTAAAATACAAGGAATTTTTTAAATCATAGAAGTTTAAAAGTGAAGTGTATGGCTATTTCTTGTGAGATATTTTAGTAGTAATATAGAGCATGGGCATCCATATGGAAAGAATTGCGCCACCAGTGCTGTGGAGATTAAACTAATATATCACTACTGAAAAGACAGAAAAAAATATCTTAGTCACTTGCTGATTATCAGTGTTGGTTATGGAAGTTCTTGTTCCTGTTTATTTTTTTAAAGCTGCAGGATAGAGTATTTGCAAAGGCATATATTATAAAATTGTAAAATATAGCTACAGGGTAGTGGGATAGGTTCATAAGTTGAATTTAATTCAACTTACTGCATTTCTATAGCAGTGTACTTACTATACTCTGTGTTAAAAAATTAATCTGATCATATTCGTTATAACAAAGTGATTCATGCCATAGTGATGCCATCATACCCCACAGCTATATTTCTTGGGCTACTCCTGAAGTTCTTTCATTTATTCTGTACTTTCATGCAGAGAGATTCAGTAGGGAATTTGTGTTCTCTCCCATTTTTGTAACTGGCAAACAACCAATCCTCTCATGTAACATTTTTCTCTACCTTATTTGCTTCCTTTCTTGTCCAGACTACACTCATCTTTCTTGCGCTGTTCTATTAATAACAGCTGGAGTAGGAGAGTTTTCTGCCATAAGAACCTGAGTGATTAGGAGAAAATATACAGACCTCCCTGACATCACGTTGTGTCCTGAATATGAGCACTTCCCAACAGCATTTCATCTAGCATTTGAGCTAACAGTTTGGAAGGCTAAAACTTGTACTGTTGCATAGTTGATCCATCACTGATAGTAGATGCTTCAGAGGGACAAGGTATACAGGTACAACACATGAAATCTCACCCGTGTGTAGGATATATATTCACCAGCATAAATACTTGGCTCCCTGATGAATTCACAGTTGGACTGATTTAGACAGTATTCACATTTCTTCCTTATGTTTTCAGCAGAGATGTTTGTGATGGTGGCAAAGTCAAAATTGGTGGCAGAGTTTTGTGGCATTTTATCAAAGATCTCTATCAAGTTTTTTGTTACCCTCTCAAGATTTTCAGTAATGAAAGTCGGCTTACAGTAAAGCCATCTTGGGAAGACGCACTTAGAGGATTTTCATTAAGGTATATTTAAAGGTGTTTTTGCAGGTGAGGCTAATAAAATGTAGTAGTATTCCAGGCAGATGATGTTAATGTCTGTGCTCAGTACAAAACAGCTAAAAGCCAGGCACTTAGCTGTTCATATATTAGGAGCATATATTGCTAGTTCCTTCTTTCTTTCTTCTCTTCTTTTTTTTTTTTTTTTTTTTTTTGACCACTGAAGTAGATCATGTATTTGTCTGAGGTGCTCAGCTGCAGCAAGCTTTTAGATAATGCCTACCTGTAGGAGTTAAAGAAAAAAACATGCTTTCATGGCAAGCTAGTGGAATGCTTGTCATGCAAGATTAGGTTTCTTGCTAGTCAGTGGCTCATATGATGTCTACACTAAGATAAATGACAGCACGAAGTATAGAAATTTCTGTAATAAAGCAGGAATATATTTATTGAAAAAAAAGGAATATGCTAAGCAGATTTTAAGTCTGAAGTGATTAAATCTCTCTAAATGACTTTAATATAAAAAAACACACAGAAACGTTTCTATAGGCATATTTTAAATTAGGTGTTTGTAAGTAAGCACATTTATTCTTTTTATTAAAACCCTATCTCAGATGAAGCTTAAGCCTACAAAACTTTTTTTTACAGATTATTCAGCATGCATCTCATGCTAGTGAGTATCAGATTTTAATACTGTGGATTTTGCTGAAAAAAAGACCGTATAAATTGTATTCATAAAAAAATAACATATTTAAAGTATGTCATGACTGTGTTATCTTACAAAAATAACAACAGTTTTCATAGAAAATATGCAAATTAGTATTCCAGTTTTTGATATTTTCCTTCAGTTTTCAGACAGCATGGGATTCATCTAACCTTTCTTGGCCATGAGTCTAAGCCA
This sequence comes from Lagopus leucura, assembly GCF_019238085.1. Taxonomy (NCBI): domain Eukaryota; kingdom Metazoa; phylum Chordata; class Aves; order Galliformes; family Phasianidae; genus Lagopus; species Lagopus leucura. The sequence continues at coordinate 1,453,007 of NW_024962258.1, forward strand.
TCTGTACTCTCCACTGAGAAGAATCTGACTGGTGTGCCCCAAATGATCCATCTCTTTCAGGCATCTCCATAAGTGTGCTTTCACTGAGCTTAGCATAGAGCTTAGATAGATGAACAACAAAGAAGGCACTTCCAACTTTCCGTGGCTGAAATGAGTTTAGTCTGTCCTTGACTTCTTTTCTTTTTTTAAATAAAGTTAGTATTCTTTTAAAGAGAGAAAATGGATTCATGGTGGCGAACAGTTCATAAAATGTTTCTGTGAAAATCACTTGGAAATGTCATTATTAAATCTAGTCCTAGCTTTGAAATTCAGTATAATAAAAAACACTTAACATTAAGCTTAATCGGAAAGTTAGTTGCCTGGTAATTTGAAAGCAGTTTGGCCATTGGCAAAGTGTACCAGGACACTTATGAAAATACAAATGTAGCATAAAAATAAATAGCATTAAAATAGCATTTAAAACACCTGATGCTTTTTATCACTATTAAAAATTACAGATATATTTTTCAGTATCACATTGAATTATCTAATCAACACATACTATCATATTTTATAGGCGTATTTTAATACACTAAAGTCTGAATCATCTTTCAGTAATTTTAACTGCAGTTGTTTATTTCATCCTACAGAAAATTGAGAGGCAATACAGCATCTGGCTCAATTTGGAACACATTTTTAATTTTCTCTAGATGCTTTGGTTTTAAGCTCATGCAGCCGCTGACTTCATAGTGCATTTGCTGTGAGACATGTCTTAGTGAGAAAGGTAGCATTTGGATGCTAAAAATTGGACCAGCAGAATCTAAGCAAATTGTAATCATGATGATCTCTGGTGTCAAGAGAGGGATTTGGATATGCATCCCACTAATAAAATCTTATCTGATTCATCTAGGAGGGCTGAGTCAGAAAGGCAGAAAGGCAGAAAGGCAGTTAAACTGCTTTTTAGTGAGAATCATGGAATTGCACTCATAGTCTTAGTAAACTTCAGGAAGAAGAGAAGGATAGCTGTGAATCAGAACGGAAAAGCAGAAAACCAAGTAGTCTGGTGGAAAGAGAATACAAGAAGCAGAAGAGTCAAATGTAGCTGTGCCAGCAGCAAGGAGTTAGATTAATGTCCTCCCTGGGATTCTTGCTCAGCTGGCTACTAACAGGAATTGTGGCTACCTACTGTCATTCCTTCTGTACTCTTGTGGTTGTGCATTCCTTTAAAATCCTGGCTTAATAAAATTAGAGATCATAAAGGTAAAACGTTGTTGAAGGTATCTGTGGTGTGCTGGTTCTGCCCTATACAGAAATGGGATAAATATGTTTGTAAGACACTGGGCTAAAACTGTGTGACTTCAGGCAGAGGAAGGCACTGTCACTTCTCTTCTACCCAGGCTTGCTCCCCAGCCAGATTTCTGCTGTTCCTGTTGGTCCTGCAGACTCCTTTGGCAACTGAAAATTGATTTCACTTCTACTGTGCCTCCCCAGAATCGGACATATATGTCCCCATTATTGGCAGAGGGTTGTCCAAGTGGAAGCAAGACTGATTTCAGTTTGGAAGCAGTATCACTACCTACGTGTGCTGCTTTGCTTCTCTCTTGTTATTTGAATCTTGCCCATACAAGACATTACACTGTTTTAATTAAAATGTTTTTAAGTCAATATAGGTAAATCTGTTCAAACTCCTTATACGGAAGCACTTAAACCTGCTTAACCTTTGCTAGAATTGGTTTAGCTAACATTGATAAATTGCTGAAGTAAGCTAAATCAATTTAAGTGAGGTCTTAGCTGGGGTAAGTGCATTTACATTAGATGTTTGCACCAGTTTAACTGGATTTAAAATCAATCAGTTTAGATAAATCAATGCATTTTTCCTTGTATAGTCATGACCTGAGTTAAATAATTTTGTTTTGTGAAGCATGCATCTTACAAAAAAACAAAACAAACAAACAAAAAAATCTCTAACCCCATTCTGACATACTTGTGTTTGTTGCTGAGAAAAGTGACAGAAAGCTGTAAATCATGTTGAAGATTTGATGGTAGTTAGCTCTAGTCAGCATATTTGTATTTTGAAAGGAGGACGCAGTCTGATTTTTTGGAATCTGGAAGTCTAGAATTTCTGCCAACTGACCCAGTAACTTTTCTGTGTGCTTTGATTGCAGTGTTGTGGACAAAGTACCAAATAATTGTTCTGTTCTCTAGCTGTAATTTTAGAGAAGTGGAGTACTTCTAAAATTCTTTCACCAAAAGAAACTATTTATTAAAGGAAGTAGAGCTCTCCATTCACCATTAATCTGCTACTGTGGACTTGACTGTTAGCAGTGACGTGATGCTGACATACAATGTGAAATTCTTGATATTTTAAAATAAAAATAAAAATGAAAAGTCCTTTTTATAAATCTGGTTGCTGAAATTCATGTTGAAAAGTGTCACCTGCTTTCTGATCCAGCCAGTATACATTTCAGCCATATACAAGATCTCAGAAACTGAACTCTGATCCCCTATTGTCTTTCCACATCCAAAAAATACTCCCTAAGATTCAATAACAAATACCTAGCTGAGTTTTTTTGTGTGTGAGAGAGGTATTTTGATCTTTCAAGTCGGGCTGAAGTAACTGATGTGGTTTTAAATATCAGATTTTTTTTTTTTTATGGTAACATTTTAAATAGATATAATTTGCATAATATGATTACATTTGTTACCAATCATATATCTACCTGTAGCTCCCATCAGTGTTACAGGGTGAAACTAGCCATGGGTGTCATTTCCTAAGTAAAAAGGCCGTAGTTACATTGTGTCAGCCTTTACCTTGTGTCATCTGTTGGAAGATGTCACTGAAATTGTCATGAATGATTAATAAAACCTCAAATTTGTCGTATTTTGTTCTACAAAGAAACAGATAGGCAGTGATCCTTTCTTAGACAAAGATTCCCAAGGGAAAGTAATAGTAGTGATGAAGTAATGTGGCTCTTCAGAAGCAGCATTTCCAAGAGAATAGAGGACTTCTCTTAGCCCATTCAAGGGTCTGATCTCTCAAGATACCCCTAGTATTCTTTTTCTTTTTTTTAAGAATAAACCCCACCTCTACTCCACATAAGGCAAAATGGTAAAGCCCTCACTGGAGTCCCTACGTAAGGAGTTTCTCTCTTTATTTTCTAATCTTTTGAACTACTGTGAGCAGAACTGAAAAATCAAACAGACTTAAAACTTTCTTTTATCATCACGAAAGGAGATCTGCTCTTCTCCAGAGAAGAAATCTATTATTTTTCTGAGATTATTTTTCTTTTCTTTCATAGGTTTCAAAATAAAAGTTACAATACTGTAATATCATACACCCAACTGTCTATTAGTGAGGTTGTTTCTACTCTTTGACTCTTCCTGTTGGGCTCTGGGTATTCTGCGGTATGTGCTGGGCATTGCGCTCTTGCTAAACTTGAAAAACTTGAAATCTGAGCAATCCATATCTTTTCATTTTCAACAGATACAGTTTTGTTGGGATTTCTGTTTTCATATCAGAGTTCATAAGAAGTCTGCAGCACTTGTAATGTATTTGTGCTGATGTCTGTACTCTGGGTTCTTTTAGTACTGTATGGCTGAAATAGCACTGAAAATGTTCCAGTGAAACTTGCAACTGCATGTATATTCACATCACAATTGAGAAAAAAAAAATGAAAAGAACCCATACCCATCCAGCTTGACCCCAAACATGTGGTTCATATCTGATTCTTAACTTTTCATGTAGATTTCTGCAGTTTGCTGTGAAGGCATACCACGTGATTTGACACTGTGGCACATGCTGGCACGTTCAGCAGAGTTATTTTTGAGTCTGTTCCAGTTGTCTTCTACCAAATACTCTATGTGTAGATGTTTTCATATAGTTCAGGGGGTGCTCTTACTATATGACTGTCTTATTATATCTAATTGCAGTAAAGTGTAGTCTCAACATTTTGTTTTTGTTTACTATGTAGCCTTGGAGGGATTTGAAAGCAGACGGTATAGCTGCATGTTTGTCTTCAACTGTTGAAACTGTAACTTGTGACTCTTTTGGGAAGATCTCCCTGGACAGAATATGCAAAATTGTAGATGCACAAATATGTAAGAATTATGAGCGATAATATGTTCTAACATACCTTCAAATCCCTTTCTTCCTCCAAAAGAAACAGAATGAACGGTTTCTTGGGTACAAAGTACAAGAACTGGTTATTGTGTCTTTTCAGTCATCAGAGTGCTCAATATTGACAGTCAGGTTTCTTTCTGCCATTGATATGGCAAGATCCTTTGAGGGACTGGAGAGAGAGAGGGAGATGAAGCTTTCACCTTTCATTGCCTGATATTCTTTGCCCTCAGTTGAATGACCTGTGGATATATAAGCCATAAAAGACTCTGTTCGACAAAGCAAGGTTTGAATTATCTGGTCCTTTATAACTAACGATATTCTATACGTCCTGTATTTAAGTGTAGGCATTTGCCACATACAGCAACTTTTTGAAGAAACCGGCTCAAAATGAATAGTATCTAGAAATATGATGCTTTAAGAAAATATCTATTTATCATTGGAAGTAATTAAGGTATTTATAATTCTGTATGCAACTAACTGAAATGCGAAAACACTTGTCTTAGAAGTTGGAAAAGTCTGATTTCTATTCTCTTTGTACGAGGTAATTCTAGATCAACAGTAAGCCTGCTAATGAAAAGAGATCCTTTTCTGAAAGCGTGAACTGTCTGTTCAGCTGCTGCCAACTTTTTGTAATGCCACTGATCAAAAAAGCTGCAATCATTTTAAAGGCTTTTGATCTAAGTTCATTTTTAAACATTGACATTTACTGGAGATATAAAATTGCTGTGCACTTAAAGACAATGCCAGTGTCTTACAGGTAGAATGCAATTTAAATGTTATTGTTTAGAAAATAAATTTCTATTGAAAATGAAATCAAGTTCCTGCTTGTCAAATCAAATCATAAAACAAAACTGTCTTACATAAATACAGCATAAAAAAAAGTTTTAGAGCCGTGAGTGGAACGGATTGCTACTGTATACTCACTTCAGTGCAAAGCTAGTCAAGATATTCAGTTTCATTTCCCTTTTTAATCTTGCTAAAAGCTATTCCTGAGAGTTTGAGCATGCACCATAGGTGTCCTATTTTCCCATTATTTGTCTCTACATGCTTTTTCTCTTCGTGAGACTTTATGGTACAACCAGGTTTCCTACACCAGTGGTCAAAGAGAAACAATATATTCTCACAGTTATTATTATTTAGAATCTCTTTTGTTATGGATGAGAGTATGTCCAAAGGCTGCTTTTCCCAGGATAACGCTAATGTTTTTAAATGGCCTCTGCAGGCAACCGGAACTTCAGATCTCTGAGGGTGACACGTACAACCCTGAAATACTTTCTTTTTTTTTCACACTTAAATGCCAAAGACGGTTGGGGGGGGGGGGGGCGAGAAATAAAACCTAGGTGGAAGTAATTTATGCCGTTGCGTGGGAAGAGTGGTAGTGCTTGCAGAACAAGTGCTGCTCAGCTTTGAATTAAAAAGCAGTGTTTTATTATTCATCTTCCTTTTCAGCCATTCTGCTACAAAACTTGAAGTGGCAATATATTGATTCTGAGCATGCAGAAATTATTAGAGAAAATCATTAAAAACAATGAACCATGTATAATAACCCCCCTATAATTAATGTCAATTAAATTTGGTTTTATATTTGTATCACGTACAGAAAAGCCATCGTGTCAAAATGCTAAGAGAAAGATAATCAGAAAACCCATGCTCTTCTCCTGGCCCTCTCACAGATTTTTTTATGATTTAGAAATCACTTTTAGCCAGTTCTCCTTTCCTATCTGATGAAGTTACCTTTTCTCACTTTACAAGTGAGCCTTTCTTCAGGCACATTCTGTTCTGATTGCATGTTTGTGCTGGAATAGTGTTTTAAGACCTTCTCAAGTCTGACATACTGTTTTCATGTATCACCAATCCTGGTACAGCCATAGTCAGCTGCTTTGGCAGTGAAACATAGAACAGTCTTCAGTGCTATCAGCTGGTGTAATGTAAACATGGAAATCAGATATGGTTTGTTGTTGTGCTTCTTTCTATTTTCTGTAAGGAAATTGATGCACCAATGAAAGTGCTGGACACGGGAGAGCTGACAAAATACTGCAGAGTTACTGTAGGATTACCTGTGAATGAAAGATTTCAAGTTTTCTGAATATGCAGACTTTTTTATGTAATGTCATTAAAAATGAAGGATAGATACCATGTTTTTTCAAAAAAAGAGTGTCAAACATGTCATATCCTACTAGTAGTATTGCATAAATCATTGAAAGGCACTTGTTTAAACTCTTTCATTAACAATGAAATGCAGTCAAGTTTTGTTTTTGAAGGGAACAAATGCAGTATATGAAGTCTTGAAGCCTTTAACAGAAGGAAAATTCATATCAATTTTTTTTTTAAATCTTTTCTAGTATATGTACAGTATTTACTAGTATAGCAGAAATATTCAGGTAAGTTGACATTTGATTTTGACTTCTTCCCAAGAAGAAGTGAACAATACTTTTTAAATTGTGTAAAAAAGCATTCAGCTGGTTTTTTTAGAAGATAAAAAGATGAATGAATACCACAAATGAATCACATGAGGTTTTTTATTCTTCCAGGCAGAGAAGTTCCAAGAACTCTCTAGACAAACTAAAAAAGACCTGATCCCATTCTTTTCAAAAATATCAGTGGAAGTTTTATAGCTGACTGTTGGAGAGGTACTGACCCTGAGCACAGCACTATTTCTGTAAAGTGATTTTCAGGACTCAACGCAATAGTTCATCAATTGAGAAAAAGCCTATAATCAAAAGCTATGCACATACACAAGAGGGAAATCAGCTTCATCCTGATTCTTTAACATTTTCTTTCTTGAGTAGATATAAATAAAAGTGTGTGTATCAGCTTTTCAGTAGTTACCCTGCAATCAGCTGGCCTAAAGAGACATTTCACAAGTTATGTTCTTCATCATTTTTTCCTTGAACATTATGCTTGGTCTTTCACTTTCTTTCCCCTAAGACTCTATCTATGTATATTCATAAAATAGAGGTGGGGGGAGAGAGGGTGTGGAAATTAAATAAGCAAAAAGACAAGTTAACAGAAGAACCTGTTGAAATGTGTTGCAAATTATTTATTACTTCTAATGTGATTTTATGCAGTATTTGACAATAATTTTCAAAACTTCAGATGGACAAGTCAGAGGAAGAAAAAAGATATCTGGTGCCTTTTCTGTGTACAATTTGACTAGATCACTATTTTTATAATCTGTGAAAACTGTTCAATACACAAAATTCTTAATCCTCCAAATTCTTGCGTTAAAAAAAAAAAAAAAAAAAAAAATCTTTTAATTTGATGTACAAATATATGACATTTAGATTTTAGTTTGCTAGTGAGGATTAATTTGTTTTCAACGTTCTGAATAATACAGGTGAATGCATTTGAGCAAACTGCACACAGATTTCTTATTTACAGTCAAATACTAGAGGAAATAGAGTTTTAAAAAGATAATTTTAAATAGTACTGAAATGGGTTTTATAAGCTACCTTTTTATTCTTCAGTTAAGCACAGAAATGTAATTTTATTATTTATTTATTTTAAAATGCAGTGTCTAATCCAATACTTGCAGTTTGTTTTTGTACATATGGAATGGTCTTGAAAAATCAAGGCCTAGATGAAAGGCAGTGGGTTTCAGGAGGAAATCAGCAAACTGTGCTTATTGGGAACAGTTTTAGTAATAGCCCACATCACAAACTGCTTTTAAATGAGCTGCTATTTTCTTTTAAATAGTTATGATTTGCTTTTCTTGTGATTTTTTGTGAGTCACCTGATTTAGCAGTTTCTCCAGCGGCCTAGTCAATATGTAATCTGTTCAAATGAAGGGTGTGAGGGTGAATGATTCTTTCTGCCTAAGAATCTTTTTGCCTTTATTTCTGTTGACCTTTTGAAAATCAATTCAATAAGATTGACTATGAGTTGTACCTGTAATACTTGTTACATTGGTACACATGTCCAAGCATTAATTTCTGCCAAGTTTTAGGGTCAGGTAATTTATGCTTTTCATGTTTTTCAGGAAACCTGAAGACCTGTTACAAACTTTATTTTCTGTCATATTATTTTTTCTTGAGTTTCTGTTGGTTTTGCATTTTTTGTAACAGTCTCCCTGACAACTTTTGAAAAACATTTCAAAGTTCACTGTTTTAGGACTCCATGCTGATTTGATACACATTGTGTTGTCTCTGAATGGTAGTCATTGCTCAGAGTATTGTTGTTTTACATATACACTATTTGTAATAACAGTATTCTACAATCTGTCATGAGCATGAGAATACCTTCCTGCTGAGTTTGTTCTTGGGAGGAATATTGTATGTAATAGAATTTAATCCACTCATTAAACAGTCCAGATCCTTGGTTGTATACAGAACAGAACAGTACCACTGATGTAAATGAACCTATTGATAATGAAGATTATGACAGATTAGATGTGTCTGAAATGATTGGTAGTGGATATTATAATGTATTTCCTTGGCCATATTAGAAGACTGTTATCACTGCATCCGGCAAATGGACTGGAGCTGTGTCTGAGAACATGTGTAACAGAAATGAAGAAGTTCTTATGCTTTCCTTGGAGCAAGCTTCCCGGTGGTTCCAAATGCTGCTGCTATGCTATAGTGCTGAAATTAGTAATACTTAGCGTTGATTTGTAGAGTACTTCTTAGGGGAGTGGCTTTCATTTTTCAGTAGGAAGAACTTTCACTTGTTGCCAAGAAGGAATGTAGCTGAAGCTGTTACCTGACAACCTGACAGCATCTTCATGTTCTCTTTTAGAGATTATCATTGCCCTGCTGCCTACTTGGCCATGGAATGGTTGTCTTTGCAATTAGGGCTTTGGGCAAACAGAAATGGCCATTATCCTCTCTGGGAAGTTATCTGAATAGAACACCATTCTTTGAAAGTATCTTAACTGGACAGGTTCCTTATCATGGTTATCAAACACTACTAGGAATTGATTTCTGGGAAATATACAAGGGCTGCTCTCAAGGTAATGCCTCCTATTTTATTCTATTGACCCTGACATCAGAAGCAAATGTTGGTGGTATGCCTGTAGAGGCTGAACTTCCCAACAGTATTCTGTTCCACTCTGTTGCTGTGTGACAGATGGCAGCAGAGGGGCAGTTTGACAAAGTGCTGTCTGACATGGAGGTGCGTATGAAGCAAAGGTATGTCACTGAATTCCCCCATGTGGAAAAAATGTCACCCACTAACATTCATCAACATTTCTGATTGCCTTTGGAGACCAAAGAGTGAATGCAAGCACAGCGGGGCAGTGGGTGGTGCATTTCAGCAGAGAAAGACAGCAAGGTGAAACACAAACCACGTTGTGGATAACCATGCACAGCTGTCACACTGCAAAGTGAAGAGCATCTCAATCATCTCATCCACATGAATTGGCTAACGGTGCTAGCTGTGTTGAAAAAATAGAATTACAAGGCTGAGAATTTTCTCTATCAAACAGTGTAATTGTGCTCTTTGCATCTGTTGTAGTTTCCATGGAAATAAATAGGACACATTACTTTCAGAGCTACCTTCATATTGTGCAGACTGAAGGTGGTTGAACGCATATTAGCAGACAGGTTGCTGCAGTGGGAGTCGTACATCTGGCAGCATTGCCCCAGTGACCAGCATCTCACTTCTGTATTATGTCTGATCTGTAGTAGCTCAGAGCAAGCTGCTAATTTTGTTCAGATCTGAAGTATTTCCCACGTGGCAGGGAAATTCTCTAAGCACTATTTCAAGAAAAATGTATATTTTACATTTACTAAAACAAAAGAAAATCAATGAGACAAATCTTATTCTTGTTTTGCATTAGAAAACATCATCTTATTGAGGTGAAAGGGTGTAAGATCATATTAAGTGATTTTTCAGTAATCTTTCCTGTGGGAACTCTATCTGGTAAAGGGACATACATTAAAAAATAATAAAAAAAAAATAAATAAAGCATATGTCACTGGCTATGCTCTCCACTGTATTTTGGTATCCTAACATTATGACTAATCCATTTTTTGCTAAGATTGTGTGTAAAGTTCATTTGAGCGTAATGTCAGTGGCTGTAAGATTAGTTCATAGTTTGCAGTGAATCGCATAGAAAGTAGTCGATAGCTGATATAGTTTGTGATTTCTGAAGAAGCAGAGTTTGCAAATGTGTGTAAAGATGAAGCTGGCATTACGACTGAACCTCCTAAATCTGCTGGCAGTATACATATGTTCTAGGGAGGTGAGCATCACTTAACAACTTACTAAAATTCAGACAAGCCAGAAATAATGTGAAACCTGTCCTTGGGCTCCATGGAATTGGCAAACATCTCTTCTAGTTGATCTGATGAAAGGAACTTGTACAGCTCCTTGTGGAGCTATGCAGCTATTTCTGTGGTTTTAAAGTTGCAGCAAAATCTTCAGGCTCTGACAGATTGTGCATTGGAGGCCTGTTTAACATTTAGCTGTGGTGAACACAAAATATGCCTCAGCAACAGGTTTATTGCAGTGTAAGGAACTTGTTTCAGGATGACTAGGTTGTATGTGCACTATTGATCTGAACTGGCGAGCAGCTTATTTAATAGAGAGCCAGTTATATTAATTTAATTCTAAAAATTGTCTCTGAAATCTTAAAATTCTGAATGCTGTTTTTTTTTTTTAAGAAATCATTTATTTGAACAGTGCTCATTAAAACATTTTGGCTACGTGATTGCATATTCTGTTTTTTACAACAGTTTTTGGCAGTTTGACATCTGTGAGGTATTTAGAATAAACAAAATGTAACATACCCATATCTACTTATTTAGGTTTGTTTTTTTTTAGGAAAACACAGTAACTCTTCTTTTACTACACTCTCTTATTTCAATATCTCCCAATATTTTCCTTTATACAGTGGGAAAAATGCTTACATTTTGGCTTATAATGGGGCCTGAACAATTAAAATATGCATTTTTCATTTAAATATAAGAAATTTCTTTATAATTTGGGTGTGAGATATGACAGAGGACTGCCTACACAGCTATTGAGTCATACTAGATAAAAAAGATCCGTTCCAGCAAAAAGTGATTTGTTTAGAAGAAGTATTCAGATAATTGATTTTATACCAGATGGTCCTTATATTTTCTGGTAAACTGTTTCACGCATGAATATTTTTCAGTTGTTCCGTGTTTTGAAATGATTAAATAGAAGTAAACAAGCAGGAATTACGTTTGGCAAGGAGGCTCCAAATTTTTTTTCTGGCTGTGGTCTCTGCTCCATTAACTCATCTTCCTCCATTGACTTGAGAACGCCTTAAGGCAGTGCTCTCTTCTTGAAACTATGTATGAGAGCTGTTGAAAAATTCTGTCTAGAACATAAGATTGCTGCCTGCTCCCACAGTGGATTCTCTGCAGAAATTTTTGATGCATACTCCAGAGCATGATCTAGTTTTTAGTTTTTAAATGCATTCCAGATGTTGATCTTACTGTAAAATCTTGTATGATTTTGTTCCAGTTTTTCTGGGCAAATTCTGGCCTACAAGTTAAATTTAGTTCAACAGTCAACTCTTAACTAGAACAGACAAAGACATCATAGTATCTCATTGCAAAAGGCTGATGATTTCATACGATGTCTCAAGATCCTGGACTTTTATCTCCCAATGATCCATGTAGTGTCTTTCTTTGTGAGTAATGTTTACATTTTTATCTTTCTTTTGAGGCTTTTTAAACAAGGAGTGGATGTCTGTGGAAGGCTTGGGGGCAGGGTGTGTTTCTGAGCTGATTTTTAAGATGTTGAATGTTAGAAGTGAAGAAGAATCACTTTGAACAATTATTTTGATGCATACTTAATCTTTTTAAAAGGACCAGAAAAAATTGCTACATTTATGCACTCATTCATTTAATTCATGCACGCATGCATGCTTTTATTTTAAATCAAACATCTTTGATGTGTATAGAACACAGTCTGTTTACTGCTCTAAATATGACGTTGTGCATTTTGTGTACTGTTTGGTAGAAACAAAGAATCTGATACATTTACACAAAATGTAAAGGCACTTTTTATTATAGATGTATGTCAGTGTATCCAACTGAGTTGTTATTGTGTTCAGTCTCCTTTAATTTGTAATTGTCTAATAATTTTCTAATGGAAATATGTTATTCTAGATGTATTTACAGATTACTGCATGCTGAATTTGAGTCTTCTTTGCAACCTTCAGAAGGATTTTACAGATTCCATGCAGTCTACAGAACGATTTGAAAACCATTGCATTATGCTAACAAAAAATTAGCTTACAGTTGTTCCCTCTTAACCAAATCATGCAGTCATAAATTGAGTCGTATAATAGAAATATGGATTCATTTTTTCATTTTTAAAAAAATTAAGAAAACTTTATAAGTAAAATGATTTTTCTTTATGACATTTGCAGTGCAGTTCTGTTGAACTTGGCTGCATTATTTTCCATTTATGTTGTTACCTATAGCTATTAGAAAGATAAAGAGAATTTGTACCTGATATAATTCAGATTTTCTGTGACTGAGGTTAAAACTTCAGCTAGGATATAGTACCTGAATGTGACTAGATTAAGAAGGCAGCAGTGTGATGCTGGCTATACTCTCTGTTAATAACCCTTACAGGGACCGTTAGTTTATGACACAGTTATTTTCTTGGTTTAATTCAACTGTCATTCTTAGAAATTTCACTGTCTTTTCTTATTACAAAGCAGGATATATTTTATTCAGGTTTTCTTGGTTTTGTTGTTGTGGAAGAAAGAAGGAAAATTTACTTTCTGTTTATACAGACATCCCAGGAAGAGAATACTTAAAACAATTTTATTTTATTTTGTTTACTTCAAACAATTAAAGCATGGAAAATTAAATGAATTCTTAGACCCAAAAAAGTAGTTATGGACTATAGTGACTATCTAAGGCCAAATTCCTAACTTAACAGCTTTCAGTAAAGATAAATAAGTTATATTAATGGTATTTGACAACATCATTTGCTGGTTTAGTCAGTCATAAACAAACTTTCTTAGTTTTAAAGAAATTTTTAAGAAAGTGGTTGACCTGGGGCTTTTTTGATAGAATCTGTAAGGGGAAATTTGAGTATCGTCTTCTCATCACTTTGCCTATAACTTCTAACACTTAGAGTCTTGGTCGTTTTAGAGGCCTTGGGAGTGATTTTAGCATGAAGTCTGTGGAATTTGTAGAACAGAAGATAAACATTGTCATTTTTATACTTTCCAGCTAGATTTATTTTTTCATGTCTTTCTTACCTTCTGTATCTTAGATTTTCTAACATTAGCCAGATATTAGCAGAGAATAAAAAGTTTTACAGATTTCCTCTGCTTGCAGAATTTTGTGGCAAAAAGTGGGTGAATATCACCAACCATTATGGACTCACTCTCTCCTACCACTAGTGGAAGTTAGATTTGCTGTGCATCTTTTTTTTTTTTTGTGCAAATTTTTTTATATGTGAATAAAACAGAATTATTTTTCCCTCTAAGATAAGTCTTGCTTTAGTGAAGTAACTTCTATTTCATGAATTTTTAATGTAACTTGATTGTGAAGGACAATGAAAGAAGGCTCTGGCTTGTGTTCAGATTAGAAGATAAGTAATACATGTATCTTCGTAAATGTACAGATGGTGTTCACATCCAAATTACATGTTACTCATTTCCTTTGATATTCTGCAACTTGAGAAAATTGTGCATAATTTGTCTGCCAAAGTAAATTAAAAAGAAGTATCTTAATAAACTTAATTGTCCTATTTTTAGTGTCAGTTGTATGCAAATAATAAGAACAAATCAGTTAGCAAATAGTGCATGTTGTTCTTTTGTGTTTAAGTATTCTTTGAGGTTTGATTCCTTATTGAATTTTACTGACCAATTTACAATTTGATCACTCCTAATTTCTTAATATGATAGGAGTTACTCTGCTTTAGCTTATGACTCTGAGCAGTAAAATGGCTGAAAAGGAGAGCGAAGCAAGGTATCAAACAGAACTGACAGAAAATGCTTGAAATAGCTGAATTTAGAATGCTGTAAGAAAAGCTAGCCTTTCAATGTAGACTTCTTATCAGGAAGATACTATTATCTAGCAGTGTCCTGACTGATGTCCTAGCTAATGATGGATTTTACAAGGTGGGTTTATGCAGTGTCATTTTTTTCTTTTTTTAACAACCAAGAAGTTTAACTTCTATCCCTCTGGAAGGGATAGAGGTATATAGCAGTTTGGCATGAGTACTGTTTTGGATGAGAAGAAGTATGAACTTTATTTTTGAAACAATTACTGTCAATATGATTGAAGACAGAGATAGTAAGGCAAAAAGCAATAACAACAAAATATGGTGGAAGTCCATTTCAGGTTTGAGGACGTATTGTCTGCAATCTAGCAGAGCAAAAGACATCCAGAATACAAGCAGTGCTCACAGTAGAGAGAAACAGAGATATCGATCTATTGCAAGGATCAATCTACTTTATTTTACTTTTTTACACTACATGCACAAAGGAATGTTTGCTGTTGAAAATTATTTGTAGCAGGACCGTTCATTTTTCTGAGTAATGTATACTGAAAATTATAGCTAGCAGAGAGGGGAAAAATACTTCTTTAACTCCTTGACAAAAGTTTGTTCTTTTTCTTCACTTATTAAAGAAAGGTACACTGATGAATTTGAGTCAAAATGTTGTGGTACTGGCCTTTTCTTTTTGTTTTGTTCACATGGTGAATAGTACACAGTAATAGTTCTAGAATTTCCATAGCATGCGGATTAGAACTTACCAAATCATTCCCACAAGAAAATTGTCATTATACATGAAAACAATTACGATTTCTTGACCTGAAATGGTTAGCTGAGGCTGAAGTCTAGTACCCCACACATCGGGAAGTCTATAATAGAATGTGGAGCAGCACAGGCCCTATAAAAGCTGTCAGAGGACATTTGAGAGAAGAGTGAATTTATCTCCAGTCATCATGTGTCTGGAAGTTTCAGTTCAACTGGCAATAACTGAGTATGTTTTTCAGTATTTTAGTATCCTAATTTTGGAAAAAATTTGAACATAGTATATAGTTGGAGAAACTTTGTTTTTACCTTCTGGTCTAGTATTGTCTGTATTGTTTGTGTGCATGATAATTCTTTATGTAGCCAGTTTTCACAAGAAGATTTTTACTTTGTCAATGCTTGCATTTTTTTTTAATCTCTAGTTTTGAAAAGGGATAGCTTAAATGAAATGTTCACGTAAGCTATTGCATTCTTACATACCATCATAGAAGGGGAAAATGTCCATGTTTGTATTAACAAGCTGAAAGGAAAACTAACACCTGATGACCAACTTAGATAAGCATAAAGAGGCAGTCTGCATTTCTATGTTGTTGAAACCATTTTTACATTGCAAATATAGAATTCTATTATAAATGCATGCTACTAGCAGTTAGAAATTATCTAATTGGTGTGAACCATTCCTTATTTCCTGATCCAGTCTGACAGAATTTCCAGGTTTTGTTAGAGAAGAAAGGTTTTACTGTGCTCAACTGTGTTCCTAGCAAGTTCCCACAGAAAGGCATTTATTGGAATAGATTTAGTTGCTTGGATGTGCACTGCAATGGATAAATGTTTCAGAAAGCGAGTATTTTTCAACCCCTTAGGAATTAACATTTTTTGTTTGCATTTCATCTTGTTAATTGTTGTTCAAAGAGTTCCTCAGTAAGCTAATTTTATGAAGTTTCATTCTATTTATTATGCAGAATGGCTAATTAATGCTGGAAATGTTATTTTTCTAGGGAAAATTGTGCAACCGTTCAGCTACAACATCTTGCAGATGTACTGTAGTTGTCATTATTTGAAGACAGCTTGATGACTGCCCTAAACTATTGTGCAAGACATTAGACAAAAATCCTTTTTTTTTTTTTTCATGTAAGCATGGTCTTAGTTCCCTAGTTGTCTTACAAAATATGCACAATACCTTTCAGGTATTCAACAGGACAGGTCTTCAAAATGATTTTCCTGCAAATAGTTCCTTTATTATTTTTCAGTCTTGCTTGTGATGATTCATTGGAACCTTTCTACATATTTTTTTCAATTCCCCTTGTCAGTGGTGCTCATTCTCAGCATTTGATCAGATTGATTTATATGAACAACCTCAGTTTCATTAGTCATAATGAAATTAATGGCAAGTTACATCACTTTTCTCTGACTGTGTTTCCCAAAGCAGAACAATATATCTGCATTGGAACGTATTAAATGTTAATAGACGCAAAATCTTGTGTTAAAGTTAATTCATGTTGAGATGTGGAGTGATACATGCTGACAAAAAAAGAAAAATGCAAAATTGATGCTGACAGTCTGCCCTTCTCTGATTGTGTAGATTTGTTGCAGCACATGCAGTATGTAACTTCATGCTGTGATTTGAGACCTAGGCAACAATCAGCACAATAGCAAATATTCAGAACAATCTGTTAGCCACTGCATTGTTGTCTTTTTTGAGATCTTCAGGGATCTAGAAAATACTTACAGCAATATATTATTACTCAACAACAGATTTAAAAGAAATATTATATAAATTCTAGAATTCATCCGAGCACAATAAATAAATTTAGATTATGTATAGAAATGTACATTCCAATATTGCTTTATTTTGAATAACAATTTATCAAAGGGTAACATCTTGGCATCTTAGAGCTTATTTTGTCAGACATACATGTGATTCTACTATGTATTACTGCATTTCTGGAAGGTTATCTGGACCTTGGATTAATTGCATGTAGCCTCTTCACACTCTCTTCCAATGCATGTCTAACCTCTGCTTGTGAAGATTCATCTGTCCTTGACAAAATACAGTGCTTGTACTTCTGCTGATCACTGAAAAGCCTTTAACAGCAAATGGTATTTCCAGAGCTGTCTTCAACACTCGTGTACTCAGGCATAATGGGATAAGAATTGTGCACAACCTTAAGGTTGTAAGATGGGCAGTATTGTTACATAAATTTGTGTCATCCTACCACATCTTAGCTTCATACCCTGTCCTGGCCTGCTTGTTCTTTTCCATCAGTACTGGAAATAGAAAAAAACATGCATCCACTATACTTGAGCTATATGCATGCCTTCTGTGGAAGTACTATCAGTAGCAAATTTTATGACTTCAAAAAACATTGCTAGTGGTCAGATTAAAACCACATTTCCTCTAGCTTCAATGTATTCTTTAAAACATTAGTTTAAATTTAAAGAAATTTTGCAACTAAAATGGCATATTGATGGTATCTCCATACATAAATATTCATTATGGTTACAAGAAGACAGAACTGTTGTTGTTTTGTGTTGTTTTTATCCAGCTAAACAAGGTAGAAATCTGAAATGAAGTATGTAAAAGATCTGAAAGATCAGTGATGGTGCACTTCAATTATTTTGTCTGAAGCCTGTGTTTTGGACTTCTTTTTTAATGCTGTGGAAAGATCATAGTTGTACCTCAGTCACACCACTAGGCAATGTCTGTTATTGCTGCTGTATTTCAAGTTACACTTCTAGCACAAGAATTTTTTTGTTTTGTTTTGTTAGTATGTTTTAGAGTAGTTCTGGCTATTGTGCCATCTGAAACTACTGTATGGAATTTTTGATTCTCTACTTAACATACAGTGCTTTTCAAAATGCCTTCTTCCAGGCGCTGGCAAAAAGCCAGTGGACCACTATTAAACGCACAGATCATACAGAGAAAAATTTTGAAGTCAGGCTCTGACATTGTATATAGGATATATTAAGGCTAGATATTGAGGTTTGTTTCGTCATTTATTTTCTGTTAGTAGATCATTGCACATTGAAGTGATTACAGATAATTATTACAAAATACAACGCCTTGATGCCTTTTTTTTTTTTCCAGAAGACTTCTATGTTCTTAATTATTGAGAAAAGTATAAAAACAGTATTAAAAAAAAGTGAAGAGAAAAATTAAACCCAGAAGTATTTAGAAAGGATAAAAGACGTGTTAAGAACTATGAAGAGTATAAGTGAATATTCTCTGTTGTCACATATTCAAGGATTTATGGACAATGGTATACATCTATGTGTATGAGTAGGGATTTTTCCATTTTGCTTTTTTGATTTCTTCCTCTAGTCTGCTTTTCTTTCAAAACGCATTGTATTTCATGCACATGATTACATACCTTCTTCACCTAGCCCTTTCAGACATCTAGTTGCTGTTCTATGACATAATTCAGAGTGTCTTGAAAAACACATAATTTTTTACACTCTGTTCAGTGCTGTTTAGTCAAATTGATATTCCTAGTTCCTGGACATATGACTTTAAGAGACTAAGCAACAAATCTAGCCCTATTGCATGAACCTCATTTTTCCAATCCTTACTTACTCTTTTACAAGAAGACTAAGTATGGAGAGTGGATATGACTTGGCTGACTTAGAAAAGTAGATATACAATTTTTCATCAAGCTGTTCTTCTTGAGCTGTTGGAGAAGGGCCACAAAGACAATCAGAATGCTGGAGCATTTCCCCTACAGGAACAGAGAAGGCTCCAGGGGGACCTTACAGCAGCCTTCCAATACCAGAAGGGGGCCTACAGGAAGGCTGGGGAGGGACTTGTAGCAAAGGGGGAAAGGGAAATGATTTTAAACTGGAAGAGGGTAGATTTATACTAGGTATCAGGAAGAAATTCTTTACTATAAGGGTAGTGAGACACTGGAACAGGTTGCCCAGAGAGGTTGTGAATGCCCCCTCACTGAAAGCATTTAAAGCCAGGCTGGATGGGGCTTAGATCTACCCAGTCTAGAGGGAGATGTTCCTGCCTATAGCATGGGGGTTGGAACTAGTTGATCTTTAAGGTCCCTTCCAACCTAAACCATTCTAAGATTCTCATAGATTCATGAACTATAAATATTATGTTATTATCTTAAAAAAGGTATTGAGTGTATTTCTGGGAATTTAAAAGCTCAGCCAACAGATATTTGCTGAAGTACACAAACAGTGTCTGGTGCATACCTCATGTTGTGCTATAACGATGGATATGCTTGTAATTTTTTGTATGTTTTTGAGCAGTCAGATAACTACTCTCTTGATGAGGCAGTGCACACTAGGCATTTTAAATTGAAATGTACAATTTTCAATAGCCACTTCCTTCCATTTTTAAATTGTACACATAAAATTTTATTTTTGTGATCAGTATTTATCTTCTGGTTAGTTTTTGTTTGTTTGTTTGTTTGTTTACCTCCATTGAATTCAATTTCATATACTAAAAAATCATTTCATTTATTTGCTGCTAAGTTTATTTATATAACCTTAAGAATTGTTGTACTGAATCATGGTTTAAGTAATCATTCTCACCTTCAAACACTTCGAAATTTTTATGGGAGTAGAAGTCCCTTTAGCACAGTGACTCAGTAGTAACATGTTGTCATGCATTTGTTAGGTGCTTGCCTTCCTTTAGTGTTCTAGTTTTTTTTATGTCTTCCAAACTGATACATTTATGAGTCCTCCTTTTTGAAAAGGTAAAATGCACAGTTTTATTGTTCTTCAGTTTAGGACCTCCGATTTTACTGTTTTCCCTCCAGTAGACAGAATGAGTAGACCTCTGTCAGAGTTGTCATCCTTTGTCTCAGCAAGTATTTGCAGACCACCAAGCAGCCTTTTCAAAGTAAGTCAGTATTTATTAATCAGAAGAATATAGTAGTTAAGAGTCTGTAGGCAAGAAGGACAAGGCTAAATTTGCAAAAGGGTATGTTCCCACATCATTTGGAATTACTTTCTGTCAGACTCAAAAAGGCAGTCTCTTAGCTGATTCCACTATTGTCCAGGCTTAGCAGTTAAATTTCCTTACAATGACAAAAATCTCTGTCTCTGCCTCCTCTCTTACAATAGCATGTGAATTAGAGCTAAAGAAGATTTTGCTTTTTTTTTTTTTTGAAAATCAGCATCTCAGCATCCTCAATTTTATTTCTTCTCTGAGATTCGGCTTTTCCAAATTCAACACATTCATCATAATAAGTGGTGTTTAGTATGTGATTTTGATTGTGCTGTTATTATATGTACATATATTCCATAATTTTATAAATAAGCTTTTGTATATTCTAAGTGATTTATCTGGTTTCTGCCTGTTATCAACTCAAGCTGTTCCAGCAAAAATTTGTGAGCTTTTCATTTGGTCTGTATGTAACATTGTGTATTCTGTTACTGTCTCCACAGCCCCTGAAGCGCTCTGTATTTCAGCTTTTAAATCATTCACAGAAATTCATAAGCAGCACGTACTCCAATTCTATAATGATTCCAGATTTAAAAAAAAATAATTAAAAAAAAAAAAAAGCTTTTGTTCATATCTCTTTAGATTGACTTGTTGCATGTGTATCATGTCAGTCAGGGCTATAGCCTTTATTTTTAGGTGCTAGTTAGATCTATGTTTTCAGTCGCTAGTGACTCATTTCTGAATGTCACTAAGCTCTTGGACACAGTACCAGCTAGAAATAACAACTTTCACAGATATGTGTTGTTTAGATAAACTCAAACCACATTACCTATTTTGAAAAGGTTGTATTTCATTTTCCTTGTTTTTTGCAGCTTAGGATATTTATGCTAGTTTCGTTACCTTGAAACAAAAATGTTTCCAATTTTGAAATGGGAAAGGAAACAGCCATCTGTAAGACTCCTGTACTTCTCGAGGAAGTACTGTAGACATTCAGATTTCTCCCCTGATACAAAATTATTCACATATTCCTTGTCTACACAGCCAGCCATCTCATCATATAAATTCAATCAGGTTGGCCAGTCGTGTTTTTCCCACAGTAAATTTGCACTTGCTGTCTCCAGTCATCTTTGTGTCTTTCACATGTTCTTGATTTAGCTCCATAATTTTTCTGTAGACCATGTTCAGGCTTACTGTCTTCTACTTGTGATCAGAATATGACTGTGAACACAGAAATTACTCCCATGCAAAATAGTAAAAAGAAAATAGGTTACCTTGTACTGTCATCAGGCAACAGAGAATACAGAGCTTGTTTTCAATCAGCTTGAAATCTGAGGTCTGCTTTTTTCTTAAGACGATCTCTGAAATGGGTATTCAATAATATTTTTATGAGAAATTTACAAGCAAAACAAAACCATGCATGTCGCATTCAATTCTGTATGAGTTTAGTCTTCTTTTGAATGCAGGTTTATGCAGAAACAGATGTTTAGTAGTTGTACGACAAAGATGATTTTGACAGATCACTCTACTTTCTTGTTGTTTTGTTTGTCTTTATTTCATTTCTCACTTATGGTAGAGTTTTGCCACAAACCACCTGCCAACAGATAGTTTTTTGAATAACTTCTGTACAAACGTACTGTTTTGTGTATGTTTTTATTCAGGGTAGACTTGCAAAATTGCAAGATGAAAGGCAAACGAGGTACCAAGATTTACTCTACCTGGGAATTCATAGCCCTTTACTTATCCTGTTTCTCAGGGGTAACTATGGTATTAAACTTGACTTAGCAGTTACTCTTGCACCTGGCAGATCTGTGGCAGGGCTTGGAACTTGATGATGATCCTTCCAACCCAAACAACTGTATGATTCTGTGATTCATGGTGGCACTGAAATGTAGATGTTATATAAGGGATGTTACGTGTCATCTAGACACACAAGGCAGAGCAGGATTGGACTTAGGACTGGGAAGCCAGCACAAAGTGAAATTTTTGATACATCTATAGTAGCTTCTGTTTTATAGCAGATGAACCGCAGGGCTTGATGCATGATTTATATCAATAAGCATTCAACAAACATGTATATAGTTAAGGAAATACTTTCACAAATATGAAACAGGAGTAGATGAATTGTATATTTTAAGAAGCTGTACCATGCAGCAAGATTTATTCTAATGCAGAAACAACGTGCACTATGAGCTGTGATTTCTCTATTCTGAGCAACAGACAGTATCAGGGAATTCATGCAGTGATTTCTTCAACCACTGCCTGCAGTTAGAGCAGCAAATCATTTATGGCACATGGAAATGGGATTAGACATATAGTATGTGTCTCTGGATATAACAGATTAGCTGCATTGCAAGACCTCATGTAATTTGCATGGTAGATAACCATCAACTTCATTGATGCAGAGAGTAACCATAAATCCTGTCTGTTAATATGATGTGTATAAACTCATCAATGTTTTGCTGATGGCATCAAGATTAGCTCTGAAGAATCAAATTCTGTCACCCTCATTCAGGGAAAGAACCTGAATGATTGCTAAACTTTTTAGAAAATAAGTTTTTTATGTGTGCAATCATAAAGCAGAATCTTTTCCATCTAAAAGCAATCTTTATGTTAAGTAAGTATCCAGTAGCTAATCTGTTGTGTACTGTAGAGGATATTAGTAGCATATTTAGGTTAATGTTTTAATTTTAGTTCTTAAATATTGCAAAACTTTAAAACTAGCTGGTAATATATTGTCTGTGTATTGAACTGTGTATTATACAATTGATGAGTGTTTGTGTTTAACTGCAGGCTAGTTTATAAATACTTCTCCACAAATTACTGAAAAAAGGAATATCAAACTAGTTTTTGTGTGGTAAAACTTCAATGCATTCAAGTGTTTATCTGCAGGATTTATATCTTTCTGTTTTGTTTCTAATTCAGTAGATAAAGTAAACTACAGATAGAAAAGCTCATTTAAATTGTTTCATTCATACATTTTCTTTGCAGCTTCTCCAGAGCTTTGCTCTTTTAAATAGATGTAACTCCACCAGCTGAAGGAGAAATTGCACAGTCTGTGAAGTTGAACTATTACATGTTTTTTTAACATCTGGATGCATAGTTTTCTTTGCTAATTTTCTTTTCATTATGTCTATTGGAATTTTAACTCTCATGAACTTCACCACAATTTGTTGTAGACTGGGCTTTTCATGAGCAAGTGGATGGCTATCGAAGCCACCTTAATAGCTTTTAGCTATATAATAAATAAAAGATAATGGAAAGTTTCATAAGAAAACTATTACTTGGCAATTTGTGGAGAACTGATTGATTTCTACTCTGCGTAAAACCTTTAGAGAATTTGGAAATTTTAAATGCTAATTCTTGAGCATTTACATGCTTTTGTCATTAATGATGAAAGAGTGGAATAAACAGTGCTAGAGTGTGTTTTGAGTGATTGCATACATACACATACAGTGCCCCCAGTGCCAAGATGATGTCAGTGGTAATTTTTAAAGATGTTTCTATTCAGTTCTTACTGAAGGCTGACCAAATGCAGTGCTTTTTTTTTTCACATTGTGTTAGGTGATGATAGGAGGAGAACAACACAGAAAATCTCACAGAGTTCTATTTTCTGTTAAAAATGAACTGGGAATTATTAAGGACATATTCTATTGTTCATTAGGCTTGTGCTAGTAAAAATCTCTTTTATTTGATGTAATTATGCTTAATATACTAGATTTCTAAGCAATTTAAAAGGTAAAAATTATGTAAAACCTAGACTATTTATTTCCAGATTTTAAAATGCATTAAAATTAAATTAAGATTGTGTCTAATAATGGCTCTTCATATGAAAGACAAGTATGTTACTTTCTTTGTCGCAACATTCTCATGCTTAGGAATGACCCTGATTAGTCAGATTATAAATGTTAGTTACTGCAATTTTTGAAACTTGATAGGATAATACTATATTCTGATTACTATCTTCTTTTTTTTTTTTTACTACATATGCAGAAATAAGGAGGAAAGCCTGAAGATGATACACTGTGAGCTAGAGCTTTCCAAGCCTAACCTTTGAAATAAATACAGCAGCCTCATCCCTCTAGTTTTGCCAACTCAGGAGCTCAATGCCTTCCTAGATCTTTCCATTTTAATGCAGTCACTTCTGCCCACAGTAGTAGATGCAAATATCTACACCCGTTTAAAATGAAATTTAGTTAAATTCCTGCTTGTTTCTAATGGTGGTGCTCTAAGGATAAAATCTGTTTTATTTTCCCAGCTATTCCAACTGATCATCTGAAAGACCAGTACCTGGTCCTGCATGTGCCCTTTCACCCTCTTGCCTGCAACAAACTACCAGTAACACTGTAACTGGATAAATTTTTACTTAATACAGCTCAAGGCTGTGGGGGTGATTTTCCAATTCCAGTTAGAGACATTACACTTTATCTTCTGCTTTGTAGGAGCTGTACATCAGTTGATTTCCATTCCTCCAACCTAACTCTGCAAAAAGAAATATGAAAACTTGCTTTTGCCAAAATAAGTGGAAGGATGAAAAAGGAGAGAAAAGAATTGGATGTACTGTTAAATATTCACTTACAGAGAAGTTCATATGTCAAAGCCAGCAAGTGTAAATGAAATGGTGGCTTTTTGTGCACTCACCTCAACTTTAGTGTGCAGTTTTTCTGGTTTGTCATTTGCTGCATCTAGAGCCTGGCTCTCATCAGATAGAAGCACACCTTTAGCTGTTCTTTATTGCAGATTGTGCTACAAGTTCCAAAGACAAAGAATCCAGACTTACTTCATATAGCTTTTGCTGCTCACGTCCTTGTTAAATTAACTGCCTAGCTTTCTGAGAATAGCAGTGTGTTCTGTTTATTGTGGGCAAATGCAGTCAGAACAGGGGGGGAAAAAAAATCTGTTGAGCCGTGCAAACATTTTCCTGGCTGAAACTTGCCAGGTATTAAAGAATGTTGCTAATTAAAGCAGAAGAACTGTGTGTATCCAAGACTTCTAAAAAGACTTACAGTTAAAGTAGTCGGGATGCTAACAGATGTCTAATCTTTAACTTCGCCCTGCTTAACTAACATAGGACTGCTTTGGCAGAGGTATTTCAAAAAAAGTTTCAGGGAAGATCAGAGGAATATTAACTGATAAACCTGACATCTGTGTAAGGCAAATTAGCAATAATTAGAAGTACAATTAGTGAGCACATAAATAAATATGGCATATCGGGGAAGAGTTGACACAGCGTCGTTAAGAGAAATTATGCTTCATGGTCATATCAGAGTACTTTGAAGAAGTCAGCAAGGAATAAGGAAGGCTTGGTTGATACAGTCTGCTGGGATTTCCAGAAAGCATTTGAAAGGGAGCTGAGGAGTCACAAAAGGGATCAAGTTTTAGGGCAGATTCAAAACAAGCAAGTGAAGGTGGTTTTCAAAGCGGAAGGCAGCCGAACAGATGTACTCTGTAATGCAGGATGTCTTAACAGATTTTTCATGTAAAATGGCTGATTAGATGGACTTACAGAAGTGTGCAGCCACCATCCTCACTTCAGAAGGTTCAAATTGTAATTTTTTTCAGGTGAGGAAAGTGTTTGGTGAAAGCATCATTATATTTTCATCTGTTTCATGTTCTTTCTTTAGCCTCTATTTTGGGTGCTGCCAGCGGCTGAATAGTAGGTATCTTCTCTGACCAACACTGTTCTCACAAGGGTGCAATTACACACATTTAATGTTTTCTAAAAATGCTCTCAGTTTTTTCAAGTGGCGTGCTCTGTGCATTTCATAGATTAACTGTTGTGATATATCACACAGTGTAATGTTTTGAATATGCTCTTGTCAAAATATTTTGTTTTTTTTCCAGACAGACATCTGCTAATCTGGGGACAAAGAGTAGCAAAGTAGAACATAAATCTGTGATTTTCTGCTAGAACACTGAGAGAATGTCGTAACAGCCATCAGGCAGACACCATCTGTAATACCATAATTGATTTCTAGCATCACTTGTAATTAAATAAGAAAAGTGTGTACCTATTTACTAAAGGTACCTGTTTACCCAGCTACTTAGTACTGTTGAACGGGAAACCAAATATGTGCATATGTTATCTGTAGGCTCCACAAGAAGTCAGAGTAGAGACACTGGTGAATATGCTGCAAAGGAAAGGCCAGCCAGACAAAAGGACTGCCCATGCAGCCATCCCAAACCTGAAGTGTACCACAGGCATCACTGGCCTAAAACATACTGAACATATGGCCTAAAACATACGTGAAACACACATCAGACACATAGATCAATTACAGCATGAAATTTCACTATTTATTTTCATATACATTAAAGTGAAGAACAAGTGAAGGCATCAGATTAACAATTGCTGGCAAATCAATCTGAACTGTAAAATGTGTTCTTCCCCAAGAACCTCCAAGATCACAGAGTTGGATTATTTTTTTCAGTCAATTTTTGTCATATTCAGGCATAGGTTCAGGCATTTTTATTTCTTTTAGTATTGTTCCTGCAAGTATTATTACTTGAATGAAAAATATGGCAGTTGTCTTACACTACCTTTAAGTCACATGTTCTGGTTTATCTGGCAATCAACAGAATATAATAATGAGAATGAAGAAAAAAAACCAAAAACCACATACCCATACATTTTCATTTACAGAAGTCATTTAGGTTTTCCAGACTCTGGATTATCTTATTTATTCATTTATTGAAGGCGAGTTTTGCAAAGAGGCTTCATAATATGTTATTTGATAACTGTTTTGTCCTTGTTTCAATAATTATTAAACCCCTTTTCCATTAGTTCAAAATAAATATTTATCTTCTTACAAAAAATTGTAAAACTTATATATGATTTAAAGTCCTGCTCTAGAAATCAAATGTTTTCCCCCTCAAAATGCCAAAATACAAGGATGTGCTATTAAATGCTATTAAAGCCTGCTTAAATTACATTTTGTTATAAAATGGTTGTACATATTTTTTTATATAATTGCGTAAGTAAGAAATGGATATTTTATTCTTACAGTTTGTTCACTATGAGCAAGTTGAAATACCTGCATGAAATTTCTTGTGTTAAGCCACATTCAAGATAGCTAATTGGAATAATGATCTTCAGTTGAGGTTTTCATCTTGAGCTTTCTTCATGGAACGTTAACACCCTTTTTTAATATTGCAACAGCATCATTCCATATTTTCTTCTAACCTAAGTGTTGTGAAGGAGCTTTTAGAAGTTATATGTCTAATTTTCTGTAATACCTTTACTAGGAGAATTCTTCACCAGTGACATCTGATGATCTTTAATGTCACTCCCTTGAAGGTATTCTCTGCTGATTTTCTTCCATTTATCACTTTTTCATGAAGCCTTGGAAATGAGTGCTTTTTTGTTTTCTCATTATGATGACAGATGATAGTAACTTTACAGAAACTAGCAGAAATATTCAAAAACAAAAAGTGTTTTGAATTTTATTTAGCTGATAGTATTCTAAAGTAGACATTTAAGTCTAAAACATTTTTCATGAAGTATTCTGAAATTCCTCTAGCTTTTGTTATTACAAAACAAGTACTGGAAATTTCAGGCTCTCTCCCCTGACTTTTATCATAGTGATATTTTTAAAAGGCTGTGAGAACAAAGTACAAGGTTTATGTTCTGTTATATAAAAATTTCTCCATCTGCAGAATTAGGATTTGTTTTTAGGGATGTACTGGAAATAGGGAGTTGGTATTGTCATGTAAAAATCAACGAAATCATAATGAAACTACACAGATAACTGTATCAAAAGTTCTTTATGTCAGCTACGAGATTCAATTATCATTGCTCTTTTTTGATGAACTGCTGGGAAGAAAAAAAAAAATTGTGTTCCACTCCATCTTCCACAGCTTGTGAGAATGTACTTGGCCTCATTTGGCTGATTTTGGTTGCAAATCAAGTCCACCTGAATATTTAAAACTTAACAAATTATCCTTGCTGTCCTCTGCCATTAGTACAGGTCTCAACAAAACTAATGCAAGGTCAGGTAGGTTCTCTCTGCTTCCAGCACTCAGATATACTCTGATTAGCTCAGATTAATATCGAAAGCTACCAGCTCTTCATAACTTTTTCTTCTCATGCCAGCAGGCTCTGTAGTATGAACAAAAAAAACCAGCCTACATCTGATGAAGTATATTGCCCTTAATGATATTTCCATTATTTTTACTAAGTCACTCCTTCATCTCCATTTCAGCTACTGCATTACATCTAGAATAATAAAAGCAAACATCCTGCCTTTTGACTTCCTGCACTGTAAGCCTTGGACTTTTTCTTAAGTTGAGTTTTCAGCTATTGAAGGCAGCTGCTCATTGCTGTTAATAAACTACAACTGAACTAACAGTTTCTGAGCCCACATTTCCTGACAAGTTTTATAATCTCTGGTGACCAAGGTGATAGTGATCTGAATCCTGTATGTCATTCCAAACCGCCCATGTCATGAGAAAGCTTGTCCAAGTTGTTCAGATTCTCAGTGGTTTTCAGTCTTTTTAGGATTGATTTCCAGTTCCTCTTTCCTTTCTTTTTTTGAAAGTTCAAATTCAAGTTCCTGTTTCAATTCCTCCTCCTGGCCTTTTAATTTTTTTGGTTTTGATTATGAGTGTTCCTGAAGAAAACATGGAAGTGAAGCGCATGATTGTTGTCACATCATCATAATAAACATTAGGAAATGCACTTTTAGAATATTGTTGTAAAATACATGATGTAAGATATCTTCAGGGTTTCCTAAATTTGTTTTTCTTCATTGACACAGGAAATGTCCTGTTATTCTTTGTGCTGTCTTTGCAAAGTCGTTTTGTTGAAAAAATAGGTGTTAATTTTATCAACATCAGCTGTTTTCTTTGAATGGTGTGGTAGGGTTTTTTTAAATGTTGTTGTTATTTCAATCTCAATTCATTTGTCTTTGATCCTTCCAAATAAAGAAATCAGAAGAGTTCTCATGGAGTATCTATGCTAGCTGGTCTATTTGTGTGAATTAAATGGGAAGAAAAATGTATCAAAAGATCTGTTTATCTCTGCGTCTTTTGTGTGTGTATTTGCACATCTGTATTCCTAATTTGGTGGCTAATCTATACTTACAAAATGCTAAAATACAGTATTTACTACAAGGTACATAAAAACTTTGACAATTCCTTTTCACTGTCATTTAGTGTATACATATAACTGAGCTTATGTATAACTGTCTTTTCTAATTCTGTGGCTCATATCTTTCACTTTTTTTCCAGCTCTGATAGCCATTGGACGATACAGCATGACAATAGAGACAGTGGATGTTGGGTGGTGCAAGGAAATTACAGACCATGGAGCCACCCAAATTGCACAAAGCAGCAAGTCTCTCAGATACTTAGGGCTGATGAGATGTGATCAGGTAAGCAGCATTCACATGAACAGGTACCTGCTTCAACATAAGTGAGAGAGTGAGTGTTGATGTGTGTAAATGTGAGAGTGAGAGAAAGGGAGAATAGATTTGTGTCTTGCTGTATGAATAGGCTTGGTGTTCACTGCTGTGGTAAACTTTGCTAAAAAGTATCTAGAGAGCTAAAAAGAGCATTAAAACATTTTTGCTGACATAGATTTTCAAAATACACCCACAGGCTACACCTACAACCTCAAGTAGTCACACAAGTTTTATGTAAAATCTGCCCTCTGAGGATTTTGAGTATTTTTGGCTAAAAGTGATTGGTATGTCATGCCATTACAGTGATAGACTGCTCTCTGTTTTAAAAAGAAGAAAAAAGAAACAATAGAATACTAAAAATACTGCAGTGCTACCTCCAGAGTGTGATTTTGTATTGGTCTGTGTTCTTGCTCATATGTAATAGTCTTGAAAACAGGGAGAGGTTTGAATAAAACCATAACACTTCAAAATAGAAATAAAAATGTAAAAAAATTAATATCTAGCTTTCTCACTTGGAATATATTAGAAATGCCTATAAGATAATTTTACTAAAAACCATATTTTTAATAGCATTTCTTTTTTTACACAATATTATTTCACAATTTGAACTCAGTGTAAGTGGTAACTTTTCTCCTCAGCTGAGAGAGAGGCATAGCTACATAACATTTATGTTTGAAAGCCTTTTGGGGAAAAAAAGGGGGTGCATGATTGCCTTGTGCTCAAGCTAATGAATTAGGGAGACTGCACTCAAAATGTCAGTTTGGTGGAGTGGCCAAAGAAGTAGGAACATTGTTCAGAGTGAGGAAAGACAAGTCTAGCTCATTCATGTCTTACTTGTTTTCAGAGACTCTATTAATATATTTGTTCTGTATCTTTATGAACATATTTAAACTAATGTTGAATTAATATTCTTTAAATTGAAGCTTTTCCCTCACATTTTAGCTTCAGAAGCCCCTGAGTTCCACTAACAACAAAAGCTCTCTCTGCCTTTTTCTTTTCGTTACTCTACTCTGGTCTTACTCATTTCAGTATAAACATGCAGAAAAAAGATTTTCACTCTAGATTTGTTCAAACGTGGAAAATATTGTAGTATGTATAGTAAGACTTACCAATAACAAACATCTTGACTGGAACCTCTGTGTTTAGAGCACCTTAGTTCACAGCCCAAATGTTGTGGGTATAGACAGGTGTTTTTTAAACATTTGGATATATGATACAGTCTTTTATCAAATATATTTCTTCTGCTGCTTCTTCCCCTAAGGCTCATCACCCTTTTGTCCATCCATAAAGGAGAAAAATGTGATTCCTGGGATGTAGTTTAGTTTTTTCATGACTTTGTAAACCATGTCAAATACTACTGACAGTGTATTGTAAAGTACAATATAGCATTCCTTTGGGAATTATTCCCACGTCTCTCGGAGGGCTGCCTTCTCCTGACACCATTTCACACTCTAATTATAAGCAAATTGAACCCACAAGGTAATGCATAGCTCCTGGAAGCACATCACTTGTTTTCTGAAGCTAACTTACATGTTCTTATTCAGCTATATATTCAGTTGTATTCCTAACAGTTCCATCTTTTTGTATATAGCAAATGAGAGAAAAGCTCATGTCTCCTGAGAAAAGATGAAACCAGTGCATTTCCCATACAAGACACAGAATTTAGTTCTATTGTTGTCTAGATAGCATTTACTCATAGTTATTACTAGTTACATTCTATTCTCCATGTTCATTAAGCTCCTAGACAAAGATGTTTTTACCTAGAATGGAGAGAGAACATCACTCTATATATAGGCTTCAGGAATCATGGCATAGTTCAGAGGTGAGAGAGAAAGATGTCTGGGATCAGGGAATAAATAGCTAGAAGTCACTGGAAGTTCAGTCTCTGGTTTCAGATCTGAAAATACACCTACAGGGACTGTATATTCTTCAGTCATCACAAACCAAACTTCAGGGTCCAGCTGTGATTCTCAACATAAGCATATCTCTCAGGTATGCAAACTTCTAGTTGGATGTGACCTGAAGAAACATGTTTTTTAATTCTAAGCTGCTTCATGCTCAAAAACATTACCATGAGTCTTTTGCAATACTTTACAGAAGACAGTTGAAAACAAACAAACAAACAAACAAACAAAAAAAGATCCACAGTGGTGGTGAATAATAATTTCTAGGTCAGTTGTAAAGTTAGCAATAGCATTTTGTAAACCCAGCTTCAGAAAGTTTTCATTGCAGGGAGAGGTTTAGCACTTGGGAAGAATTGCTCTGTCTACTGAAGCTGACTCCAGTTAATCTCCTAAACTTTAGTGTTTTATAAGAGCCAATAGAAGAAAAGAGTGTGAGTTTCTTTGATGGATTGTGCTAAGATTATGTACTTAGAGTATGTTCAAAGGGTTACTTGACCTTGGGAATTAGATCTGACCCTGAATCACCTGATCAATTTTACGTGTATTTATTTTGTGGATTTAGTAAATGTTAAACAATCAGCAGAGATCTAATAAGTGCAATAATTTTATCCAGTCTTCAGCTGCTATAGAAAATCAATGACGTTGATGGCTGAAAACAAGTTTTACTACCTCATCGCTTAAACTCTATGTACTGCAGTCTGTATTTTTCTTAATTGCTGGTTAATGCTTTCCTAGTTCTTTACACATCATCTATTGTCTTGTTAAAGTAAATTGCAAGATGAAAAAATTGTATTTTCTGACAAAGATTCCATGCAGATAGGAAAGCAGCATTGACTGTATGCCTGCTTGTGTGAACGTTTGTGTGCGTGTGCATGTGTGTGTGTGTGTGTACACTTGTGTGCGTGTTCAAAGTATGGTAGCCAAACTTGTTAAGAAATGAGGAAATACTGTTAAAGCATTGTAGTACTAGGATTACCACTGGGAAACATTTTCTTGCTTGTGAAGCCCTGATGGGAAAAATAGCAACACAGACAGAATGAAGTAAGTATCCTTGACTTGAAAGTTTTTGGCAGCTGGAAGATGGCAGCTCCCTTTTTTCACTGCAAATGAACAGAGAAATTACTGAAGAAAACCATGTCTTCAACTGTCTCTCCCCAGTATCATGCAGAACTAATTTTTTCCAGTGACTGCTCTTTTAAATTAAAAATGTCAATGTCCAGCACATCATTAGAGGGAATTCTTGGGTGGTGCAAAAGGGTTTATTTACATGCCCTGTTGACTGAAATTCTTGTGTTTGGACTGTTGCCAGCTTACAGTGAAGAATGGGTTAGATTTTCCCCATCCAACCAACCATCTTTTTCAAAGGCACTGAATATTACACTGGTACCAGGTAGCATTTGTGCCTTTCTAGGATTTCCTAGGCATTGGAGAGGAAGTACTTAAACAGAATTACATAAGGAACATATGTACGTAGACTTCAAATGGTTGCCACTAAAATACCCTTTATGACCCAGGCTCTGTGGAATTTCTTTGATATGCTCTTGACACAAATTAAAGGCGTCAAGGGTCCTCCCGAGAAAGATCAGAGAGGCTGCAAGCTTGGGCAAAGGCGGGCTCTGTTTTATGCCATTGATTATCTAAGTGCCCTCAGGCAGTGGGTCTCAGTAGATGCAGAGCATTATTGATCCACACCATGAAAATAATCAAATTATTCATTTCTCATCAAACTGCTGTTGCCATGACCTTTCTTTTTATCATGTTCTTTACCATCTAACATGCACACCACAGGAGCAATACGTTCTTTGCCTGAAAAATAAATGTCGTTGTATTTAGAAATCTCATAAAACCCGCTGACATTACCATGAAATCATCATAATGGGGGCACGTATTTAGGATGGAATTTTTCTAATGAGCATTTCAACACTATCTTTTCAACATTTAATGCTACTAAAATAGCAACAGTTGCTATTATACAGAATACAGAATACAAATGCAGAATACAAAAATCAAGTATCAGGAAATCCTAAAAATCTTTCAGAACTCTCCATATTTTGTTTTACAATACATAAGTAGATAGAATTATTTTCAATGTAAGATCAGTAGGAGGAAGGTTACCGAGAAAATGTCTTTCTATTCTAATTGTCACTAGCACCTCCACAATGGAGTCAAATTTGGTTCTCTCTGCACTACATAGCAAGGGTTTCTGCAGCCTTCATAGAGCTCTGAATGCTCTGATACTGCTAGAGAGGTTGCAAGGCAGCCTGAATGCTTGGGCCTGTATCCTGATAGCAGCCTAGTTGCCAAAGCCAAACATCTCATCCAGGAAACTAGAACTCAAGAGATCCTGTCGTATATGTGCAACCTACTGCTTGTATTTCCACGGCCAGCTTTGGTAGAGCTAGCTTGATCTCTGCAGAGCCTGCAGTGTACTGCTCAGGCAGAGTGAGGTCAGTCCCTTAGACTATTAACAATAGATGGACTCTGAGAGCCTGTTGTCCAGACCTCCAAAGGTTTTTCAGAGATCATGAGGTAGACTCTAAATGTTTGCAAGTGCTTATTCTTCGGACAGTGCACATTGCTAGTTGCCAGCAAGCACACACAAGCAGATTCAGAACCAGTGAGACATTTCCTCCCATTTGGTGACTTTCATGGATGCACGCTGGCTTACAGCACCCCTGACAGACATGCATCTTTTGGGAGATACTCTGCTTCTCAGTCAGAGTGTAGAACACAACACTGTCCTGAAGCTGTTTTCAGCAAGAACTGTGTGCAAATGCATCACTGTATGTTCTCCATATCCATGTGTGTGTACAGGCACCTAGCAGCACACGCAGCAGCACAGGTTATGTGCATCACAAAAAATGAATGTCATGGTTCTGATTCTCCATTTATTTTGAAAGCAGTAAAAGATTAGATCAGTAGTTGTTAGCAGCTTAGGTAGGCCATTTTAGGGTTTTGTAATTGCAAGAGATGCAGAGGCCATGGCATTTCTGTGGCGTTCCATAGGGCCTGTGCACAGCAAACCACCCCCAATCACTGGCTGCCTCCTCCTGTACTGCTGCCTGGGCCACACGAGAGTTGCAGCTCCCAGTGTCCTGCATGGAGGACAGCTGTAGGTGTGGGCACAGGAACGCTCAGCCTCTGCCTTTCATCTGGATCAAGCGGGTTCCTCACCAGGTTCCTCATCTCCCTGTGTTCTAGAAGAGGCAGAGTGCTGATTCCAAGTCCAAGGCAGTATTTAGTTCACTTCTGCCCAACCTCCCACAGCTGGTAACATGGCTGTCCATCAAGCCAAATGTTAATTGTATCTCTATTTTTATCACAGCTTATGAAAGAGTATACATCAAAGTCCTTTGTAAATACGTCTGGTAAATAATGGTGATTTTTTTTGAGTCCTCAGACTGGTTTCTCATGCAGCAAAGGGGATACTTTACATATCTGGATTCATGTAGGCAATTTCAGGACACTTTCTTTTCTTTTACAAACACAGACATCAGGACTCCTAAGAGCCTTACATGCATCCTCTAGGCATAAACTGAAGCCCACATCAGAATCGCAGATTGAAATCCAGATGTTTCAACTTTCTTTTCCTGAATGCAATTTTTTACATTCCTACCCCTAGTTACTTATTATTTCTAAATATCACATATTTTATGTTTCTAAAGTAAATCAGAGAGAGAGAGCAATGTTCTCAATGCTATTTATTGCTAGAATTCATTTTAAAGAAGTCTTCATAGCACTTCTTTATTGTGCTTTCACAAAATCCTAACCAGTTCTAAATAATGGCAGTTTGAACTCTTCACCTTTATGGAAAATGGCTGGATATCACCTAGGAAATCATGGCTAAAAACTTGACATGCTTTTCTGGCTGATAGCTTGGCTAGTTGAATAATGTGTCAGAATTATCTTCCCATGTTGTTTTCAACTTTTCTCACACAGAATTTCATATTTCAAGATACTTTTACAGCAAATAGCTGTGGTGCTATTTGCAATGGTTATCAACCATGCTACCATTTAAATGCAGGAGACATTTCTTGAGAAAATATGCAGAAAGATGATGTTGAAAAACAAAGGCCTGCAAAATTCAACATTCACAGCTATGTGTGAACAAAATGAAGCGAGTCTGACAAAGTCGGCTGTGAATGCATACTCTGTGTCAGTTAATAAATCATCATGGGCCTTTTTTCCTTTTTTTTTTTTTTTTTTTTTTTTAAATTCAGATTACTTCTAATGAAAATACATCTGAGAGTCTGCAGTTTATTCCAGATGACTTTCTCAGATCAATTGTAGCATGTATTTCCTATTATACTTCTACTGAGCACTGAAATCGATGGTCAGTACAGCTGACAAAAAAAACCCCAAACTTTTATATTACCACAAGGAAGATAGATTACCCCTAAACATAGAAATAGTCAGTTAAAAAATCATTTGTATCTTAAACAAGATTTTTAGAAAATTGGTAGATTTAAAAGAAAATTATTAATTGATTTGTTCTGCAGTAAGGCCTGTTTTAGAAACATTTTTAAATGTATATATCTTGCACAAACTGCAAATCATTGTACTTACTGGGATGCAGTTGTTGTTATATATGTGTAAGTGCCACATTGTGGGGGAAAAAAAAAAAAAAAAAAAAAAAAAACCTCTAAAGGCAAAAAGAATCTTCTGTTTAATATATATGTATTATTAAGCATGTCTCAAAACATTTTTACCATTAATTCACTAACTTTTAATTTAAATTTGAAGCTGAAGCAAAGGAAGTAAAAATATGGAGATGAGACACTAGATGAATCTTTAAATTTCAAATATGTTTTGATGTTTTGATCTGGACTGTTCTTGATCACAAGTGGAAAAGCAAAATTTGGCCAGGGCTTGTTTTAATATAATTAGTACAGCAATCTGCCTCTCATCTTCAGAAAATGATAACAATTGTTACCCTGATCAAAAACCTAGAAAAATTGCTACCATTTTTTCTTTTTTAAGGGGTTAATTTGGATATTTGAAATTGCGGTTTTGTGATTTTGAAGAGGACTGAAAATATCCAATCCCAAACCCTTTGAAAACATTTCTGTAGCACTTATTTTTCTCTTGTTGAGAGGGCTTTGCTGCATATTAAAAAGGATACTCCTTTTTTTTCTTTTTTTTCTTTTTTTTTTAATTTTATATGTATTGTATAGAAGCTGCCAATGAAACATCTCTTTACAAGCAATGAATAATTTAGATTCATAAAATCTGTGAATCTCATTACAAGGAAACTAGTTATCCTTGCTAATGCACAGATAGGGAAAAATAGCATTTATTTCTCTTTGGTCTTCAGCATAACAATTTTAAAAAACAGAATAACGTAATTTTTTTCCTATAGTTATTCCTATAGCTGGAATAATGGACCCATTGCATGTATGAATGAAGGCATCTGCTAAAAATATAGAAAAGGATTTGTTTATTCAAATTGAATGCTTTTATACTCCTGATTTAACTCCTGTTTTACCAAAATATTTTTATCTACCAGCTATTAGTTCCGCAACGTATCTGCGGCAGTGGCTGCATATGGAATCTTCTTGAGTTAATGAGTCACTCTTACTGTGAAAAACAACCCCTAAACATGCTACACTGCAACAAAAAGATGGGCACTCAACTACATGTCAGTGGTTTGAAATCAGGGTACAAACAGCCACTAAGGAAAACGCAAAGTGAAGTGGTCAGCATTTTTATGATATTAAAAAAGAAAGAAATTTTAAAGCAGCGTTGTTGTCCTCAGAAACTTAAAATCATTTTTGCCAGCTGGCAAATTTTGAGAATTATTTCTATGTTATTTTTACAGGTTCCCATTTCGACAAGTACTAAACTAAAAGGTACCCAAATTAGGTTTTTAGCGTAGCAGAATAAGAAGGAAAATATTCGGTGCTTTTAATTCAGGAGGCAGAAAGTAATTTGAAAGAATATTTATCACTATACAAATAAACACTGTAATATCATTGTATATGTCTCTTTATTTACTGCAGTTTTTATAAGTAAGAACAAAGCAGTGCATGGAGTTTCATCATAAATTTGAAAAAATTGTAGTGTTAGTAATATTTTTACCTTTCACAGTTGTGTAGGTAGAGTCTAGAAGTTCATCTGATTACAGTGAACAAAGTTAGCAAACCAACCAACCAGCCAAACTGAACTGCTCTTTTACAATGGTTTCTCTGAAATAATAGAGAAGTAAGTCCTCATAGTAAGCAAGGGGAATTGAGACTGAAAATCTT
The DNA here is from genome assembly GCF_019238085.1 of Lagopus leucura. NCBI lineage: Eukaryota > Metazoa > Chordata > Aves > Galliformes > Phasianidae > Lagopus > Lagopus leucura. The sequence goes on from NW_024962258.1 coordinate 1,490,245, forward strand.
TATCACTTAACTTTAATATTCAATAACGCAGTGGCAGTAATGATTAGCACAGCAAGCCCAGAGACTGACTCTTCTAGAAAACCATGCAAACTCACAGGGGCCTGAAATGAATTATGTTGTGCACTTGCAGTAACGCTTTCCTCTCTGTGACTGTAGCAACTGTGAAGGGACTGCAGCAACTCCATTTTTGAGGCACCTGTGTAAACAAAACAACAAGGAATCTCATCCCTCAAGGACACTGTCTTTCTGTCAATATGTAAGCAAAGAACTAAAAGGAGGGGTATATTTAAAAAGCGGCCTTACTAGATTTTCTGAAATCTTTCCAGAAGTGCTACTATCAAATATTAGGCAGTTTGTGTATTCCATTTATTTCATTTCATACTACAGAAACAATTACAGGTATTTCTACTTACCAACTTCCTCCCCTTTCCAAAGAGAAGTGGAAAATAAATTGCTGAGATTCAACATAATCGAATTGCTGAATATCATGAAAATAATAGCACATCAGTAATTTGGAGAAAAAAATCTATGCTTGTCAGTTTCACTATCTTTTTAGAATCACAGAATAAGATATTTATATGTAAGTCTGCAACCACTATGGTTATATGTGCTTCTGTGTGCCTTTTTTTTTTTTTTTTTTTTTTTTGCTTTTTTTCCTATTAACAGCTGCATCCATTAAGTCAAACATTAAGTCAAAATCTTATTGTTGTTGCTGAAATTGCAGGGGTCTTTACTTGGACTATAGACTGTTGTGCTAATGTCAGTAGTGCTGTAATTTTATTGAAGTCCTAAACGAAGGGTCTGCCCCTGGGCATGAGGGCAGTCATTGAAACTCTGTGGAATATGCCTGCCTTCAATGATCAAGTGCACTTCACACAAAATGTTTCCAGAAATCTTTAATTTTGTTATGGCTACAGGCAACAGTTATAATTGGGCCACCTGAGAATATAATTCATTCAACTATTAGCAGAAAAAAAATCAAACATTTGTTATTAAGTACACTTTTTATAGGACAGTGACTTAGAAAGCAAACTATTGCTCAGAGAAGAGAAAATGCATATATGAAAACACATGGGTTTTAGTAGCTGCAGGTGTGAATATTTTGGATTTTGTTATTTAAAACATTAGAAAAAATGGGAACTTAAAATGCTTCCAAAATTTTTAATTGTGGATGCACACAATGGCTACTTATTTTTTGTCCACTACATGCAAACTGGGCTTTTGTGTAATATATCCTACATATACTGAGGCAGAATTGCATATCACTAATGCTGCAGTTTCAATAACTTCATAATAAAACCCTTCTGAACAAGAGGAAGGTTACATAACTGAAAACACCTGCATTGTCCCTAAAAGGAGAGTGTCTGTGATGTTGTGAACGAACTACATTCCATACTGTGCAGCAGTTATTGCAGCAGGCCACAACTCTGGGATGTTACGAAAAGCAAACCATGGAGGAGCACAGGCGAGTTTTCCTTAGAAGTCCTAGTGCTGCATCTTTGCACTAGCACATTTCTGCAGGTTGCTTTTGTTGCTTTTTTTGGTTTGCTTGTTTGTTTGTTTGTTGTTGTTTTCCTTTTTTGTTTTGTTTTGGGTTTTTTTGTTGTTGTTTTTTTTGGGGGGGAGGGGTGCAGGATTTATATTGGGTTTTGAGGTGTTTTTTTTTTAATTTGATCCCAATTTTTTTGTTAGTTTGATTGCTTTGTTTAATTCTTATCAAATTATGTGGCTCTTCCTTGATTTCACTTACTAACTTGGAGTGCAGATATTTTTCTTTTGAACTACAAATTGAATTGGGTGTTACCCTGCATATTTTCCTTACATCGGAGAACTTACAGATTAGTGGTGAATACTTCTTCATGGTGAAGAGCAGCGTAAAACTTTCAGTTTGGGTGATGGTTCTACTCTTATTTTTTGGTATTGTTCTGACTGACATAAAACAAACATTTTTGGGGGTTTTAGTAGCTTAGAATCAGAAGTGCATTCCAAGACTGCCCTTGATAAAACTACAGGAGGGGTTTTTGGGATTCAGATAGTCCTATAACTCTCTTCAGCACTGTATTAAAGGAGTTCTGTGAATCAAAACCAAAAGCTTTTAAAGCCCTTGTATTTGCCATTTAGTATTCCAGTCCAAGAAATCTATTGGACATGACACCAACTTTTAGCAAATTAGCTAAAAGTAAGCAGGGAAGTCTTGTGTAGGAAAATTCTTACTTATCTTACTCATTTATTAATGAAGCTATCAGTCTCATTAAAAAGAAATGTCTGCTTCAAGTAATAGTTTCAACTGTAATCCCTAATTTATCTTAATAAGATTAGGAAAACTTGACTCCCTTGAATTTAATAGGATCTGTCCCGGGAACATAATGAAAGCAAAAGGTAAAGAAAAGTAGTCCTTAAGCCTAAACAATTATCTTTGGGAGAATTTGAATTTTTTAGAAATTCTTTATTTTGTGATCTAGAAATTAAAGAAAAAAAAATATAGAAATTATCACTGCAGTTCTCTGGAGTGACAGGGCAAAACCTGAAAATTTTCTAGTTACTATTCATGTTTGCAATTTGAATTTTCATGTGACAACTCAGGAAGGATTTTATAGAAATAGTTTTTCATGGTGATCCATAGCAGATATCAATGGTATGCTAACCAGTAAATACTGGCATACACAGATTAATAAACTTAGACAGCTAGAGCAAAAATCTAAGTAAATTTTTTTCTGTGAGTAGATTATCAATTGAAAACTATAGTTTCAATATAATCTAAACCTAAAAAATCAGTAACCTGGAATCTCATCTCATAAGTGCCCGTTATTTTCTTCTGGAAAAAATATTTGCAGACTGGAGAGAATTTTTTTCCAACTTTCAGCTTGACAATCATTTTACTTGAAGAGCAGAAGGAGCTACAAAGGCAGGTTTCCCATTTTTATCATTATTTGACACACACTGTATGTATACCTGGCAGAATGAGAATGAAATTATTCATCAAAGAAGCGCTCCCTCAATCCTCTTATGGATGTTCATCTTCTTCACATGGACTAGAGAATTCTCTTTCCCAGATAATCCTTAATTGTCACATAAGGAAGTGTTCTTTTTTTTTTTTTTTTTGGCAGTGCAGATTATATTAGAAGTGTTCTGTGAACATCTACACCATCTTCAGAAGAAAAAAATTCAGGAGGCCTCACCCCAAATAAAACTTTTGTCACAAAGTCAATTGTTCTCATCAGGGAGGTAGGGGTTATGCATTCAGATGTCTTTAAGCAAAAAGAATTCAAAATCATTATTTCAAGGTAAGCGCTCCAGTTGAGTTAGGAGGGTATGATATCACTTTGTCCTGACAGTTCTGTAACTCATCTTCTTTGCTTTTATGATGGTCTGGAATAAATTTTTATGTCAGAAAAGATAAGTTTTAAACCAAGCTTTGTTGTTTTATTCCTTCTGTTTGATGACCAGATTCACACACATTTTTTACTTTGACTCTTAATAGTGAGGACTGCATTCTTTCATTATTTATTAAAACATAATTGAAAGGCTATTTGGATTCAAATGAGTGATTATGCGTTAGGTAATCTAGCCAGTTTATCTTTAGTTAGTAGTCTCCCTTGTGACAAATCAAAACATAAAGATTAATAAAAGTTAAGTGGAAGAAAAATATAACATTTTAAGGGATATTAAGATGTGAAGATCTTTATTTCTTATTCAGTGAACAAGACTGTTCAAACTGAGAATGGAAAATTGCTCTTTAAGTAATTAATTTATTTTGGGAATGGCATTCAGTGCTTTTGTTTTATCACCAGCCAGACTGCTTCTTAACAGCAAGACAGAAGCTTCTGTTCTAATGGTTAGACATAAGACTTCTTTGCATCTTAATCCTATTATTAGGGAAACTTAGGAGAAAAATACCAACAGAGTTGACTCAGATGTTATTTATCTATCTTATTCGTTAACAGGGAACAAAATTTTCTTGACTTCTCATATTTTCCTCAATTTTATATAGAGTATGTTAGTATTGCTAAGATACTAAAAATTTTACACTATTTTAGATTTTAACCAGATATTCAGGATTTAAAAATATTCTGGTAGGGAATCAGTTGTGGTTTAAAGGTCATCCTTTGTTTCTCAGTCTGGGTTCCATGCAGACTATCCCACTGCCAAGTGGGAACTTTTTTTTTTTTTACTCTTCTGTTGTATAATCTTACATTGAATACATCTTGTCCAGTATTTTTTCACTGTATGCAGTTATTTTCTTTGTGTTAAAACTATTCAAATTTAGCTAAAAGTTACATACATAGGTCACTCCAAAAGTAGTGCTTCATATTTATTTCTGTGGAAACAACAATGGATACGAAAAGCACAATAACACAATTTGATAGAGCACATTCTCTACTACAAAACACTATTTTTGAACATAGTCACCACCATTAGCTATGCATTGTTGCTAGCAATGACAACAGTCTGCATGCTCTGCTCATAAAAATCTGCACCAGCAAAGGTAATCCACTGTTTCATAGCTGATGGCATTGTTGCTGGGAGGATGTCACCTATATAGTCCATCTTTCATCAGCCAAATCAGGGAAGGTGCCTTTGGTGGATGTGGTAGGACAATCCAGACAAGACTGTCAGTGTGCTCCATGGTCTTCAAACTTGTGTGAGGCTGATGTTGTTATGTTGCAAGAGAAAGATCGCCTTCTTCTCTGCCCTGATTATGGATGTTTGAGCCTTCAGCTTAGTCAGGATCCTGACAAATGCATATGATGTTCTTTCTGTTCCTGTGCGAGCATTCATGGAATCCATCTGCTACAAAACCTGCAGTATGCCAGCATTGCCACCACTGTTTCCAATTCATTGAGCCCATATCCACGTCTTCACATACTTGCCCAGTCATAATCTGCCAATTATGAGTGAGCTTTTCAAGATGCTCTTCATCTTGTGCCGTGACAGCTGTGCTGTCACCATTGCTGAAACACAGCATCTCACCAACTCACTGTGCTCACATCCACTGTTTGATCTCCATTAACATTTGGCAAGTGTCAGTGAATGTCAGTGGGTGTCATTTTTTCCACAAGGAGGAAGACACACCGTTGCTTTAAGACACAGTTCCATATCAGATGCCATTTTGTTAGGCTGCCTCTCTGCTGTCATCTGTCACACAGCAACACTATACAACGGAATATTGTTTGGAGGGTTCAGCCTCTACTGCTGTACCTCTGATGCTGTGGGCCAGCAGAATAAAATAGGAGGCATTACTTTCACAGGAGCCTTCATATATTTAATTATTTATCATGAAGTTTCGGAGGATAACTTTTTCTTCTATCATGAGAGTCAATTTCATAAACTCCAGGTAGTTTCCTCTGTGGCAGTTATATTTTCAAGTGTATACATAGGATTTTGTTATGGTTTAGCCTGGCAGGCATCTCAGTACCACACAGCCTCTCTCTTTCTTACCCTGAATGGGAAGGGGAAAGAACTAGAAAGGTACAAGTGCAAGAACTTACGAGTTGAGATAAGAACATTTTGCTATGTTAAGCCGAAGCTGCAAGCAAGTCAAAACAAGACATTAATTTTCTTACTTCCCATCAGCAGGCAGGTGTTCAGCCACTTCCCCACAAGCAGGACTCATCATGGTAATATTACTTGGGAAGACAAACAGCGTCACTTCACATTTCCCCCTTCCCTGTCCTTCACCTCAGCTTTTATTGCTGAGCATGATACCACATGATGTGGAATATTCCTTCTGTCTCCTCCCAGCTCCTTATGTGTCCCCAGACCCTGCACTGGCAAGACAGCACAAGAAGCTGAAACATTCTTTGCTCTGTGCAGCACTGCTCTGTGACAACTGAAACATCCGTGTGTGATCAACACTGTTGTCATCAAAAATCTAAAACATGGTGCCAAACAATCCTCTTTGAAGAAAATTAACTCTGTCCAAGCTGAAACAGAGGACAAATGTATGGTTTGATACTAGTTAGTTTTGTCTGGGATCAAACAATTTTAAATGTTCTTATGACACTGTAACAAAAATAGGGAAACCCAACTGTTCAGGTTTGGGTCATAAAATATCTGACTTTGTCATGAAGTCACTTCTGCAGTGGTTTTGCCTGTTCTCTCATGCTTATGTTTTACTGTGTCACTCGATATCAAAAGTAGTAATTAGTAATAATTGTATTATGTATTATTTATACTGCAGTAACTTATTTTAAAAAATAAAATGACCAAAAGCTAGTGCTAAATGGTTTACCATAGATTTCTTCATAGATTTTAAGACCAAAAGATACCATTGTAACATCATCTGTCTTCCTGATTATCCCGGGCCATGCTATTTCACTTAAGTTAGCCTTGCAGTAAATACATTACTTTACATCTAGCTAGGGTTTTGCTTCTGTAAATGTGTTCAATCCAGCCAGAAATCCCAGAATATGGAGGATGGATGGCTTTCTCTGGTCACTGCCTCTTGTCCTGTATTTGAACATCCTCTTTGTAACAAATTTGCCTTGTTTGTTTCCTGTAACAGAAAATCCGCTTTTAATATTGCACTAACTCACTCTCTCAAACAGTAATATCCATGCTGTACTAACAAATAACATCTAACAGGTATGTGTCAAAGAATAATAGCCTCTATTTGCTGTTAATATTTAAAAACATTGAATAGGTTTATGGTATTTGTTTTCTAAGTTTCCCAGGAGGAAGGAGCAAGAGCATCTTCATTCTGGCTGGTTTACCACAAAGAGGAGTTACTTGTAATGTTAGAGGTTTTGCCATGACTGTGCACCACAAATGTAAAGAAAAGAGGCTTTTGACTATTTTTGAATAGGCAAAAAGTAGCAAATACAGCTTAGGGTATTCTTCCCTTCCAAGCAATATTTGTGAGAAGTGCTGCTGACAGTTTGAAAGTATGTATATATTCAGCTATAAATATCAAATATTTTGGAGGACTTGTGCTATGTCTGATTTCATTTTGATTTATTAAAAGTCACTTCTTGTTTATCAGCACTGGAAGAGGTTACTGTAATGTAGTAATTTGCCAAAAGATACAGTGTGTACTATGAAGGAAGTTAAACCAGTTTTCTATCCAAGTCAGTTTTAGCTAGATTAAACTTCCAATGAAGATTGAGTGTTTCTATTATGAAAGTAGAAGAACTGGATATTAAACCTTTCATTTATCCCTGTCATTGTGAGCAATCACTGCTCAGCAGGATGCACTCCTTGTTATCTTTTAAGGACAAAAATATTATTAGATATTGTGGTCACTGTGCTTTAAAATATTATTCCCAAGATGGACCTTTGTAAGGGTAGTAAATATTTTAGGAGCTTTTTGTTGGCTTTTTTTTTGTGGGTTTGTTTTTTTTGTTTTTTGTTTTTTTTTTTTTTTACTTTTTTTTACTTTTGTGGGACACTGTGGGGAGCAAGCAAGTCACGATACCTGTTGTACATACTACTGATCTTGGCAATTCAGTACTTAAATATAGCACTGACATATCTTTAAATGTCCGAGAATTTTAGCAAGGATTTTAAAGAGAACTGCACAAAAGTTATGGTTCTTCAGTTAATCTTTCATTTATCTAAACGCTGAAGGAAGCTGTCTACTTTTGTGATATGAACTGCAATCAGCTTAAAAATAATTGACAAATTAATCCCTTCACAGAGCTGCAATTGTAAAGGTGTTAGATTTAGCTTGGCTTGTCTGATTGCCCTGTCTAATCAAGAGAAAAAGTGCTATCTTTGATGTTTAAGATTTAAAAGAGACATCCCTGACCTTACAAGCTAGTATATTTTAATTATCGATCCCCTCATTTCTGCCCACAAAAGCCTTTGTTCATTGATAGCCTCACACCAAAAGATTAAAATAAACACTTCTACCTGGGAGGTACATGAAGACAAGCAGGAATTTGAACCTTTGGAAAAGTTAACCCGTATTACCAATTTATATACCTACAATATAAAACAGCTTACATTCTTTTCTTCTTGTTATTAACTCTTAATTATCATTGCAGTCATGTTGAAAGCCACCATACAGTGGAATTTAATTTCAGGGTAATCATGGACTTCCTGCGCAGCATATGTAAAAGTATCAAAAATATACTATAAATTAATTGAAAAATGGAATCAATTTCCATTTTCCAAAGCCAAGAAAAATTTCAAACCTGTGTCTGCTTGAGTAACATTGAAGTAGCATGCTTCTGTTTCAAAATTCTCCCTTTAAGGTGGAGTTGAGCTGTTCTTTATGTAGGCTTGTTGTGTTGTTGTTGTTGTTTTTGTCTAAAAGAGCATCAAATTCTGAATGTTTTTAATAAATGAAGCCTACTGTATTAGTAGACAGCCCAATCCTGCAAGTCCTTCTAGGAGTCCAGTTTGATTATTTATTTAGCTTGCATACCATTGCCCTTTTTGTTCACTTTTTGCACATCTTGGATTCTTTTCTTCAATTGCAGGTGAATGAAGCCACAGTGGAGCAGCTGGTGCAGCAGTATCCACATATAACCTTCAGTACTGTTCTACAGGATTGCAAGCGGACATTGGAACGAGCTTATCAAATGGGCTGGACTCCCAACATGTCTACTGCCTCTTAATGTCATGCACCAACATGACACTTCCACTCTGCTGCTTTCAGTAGATCTAACGGGGACTGCAGAGGTTCACAACATTGTGATATATACAATGAATGCAATATAATTGTGAGTTTACAGAGGTTACAGTAAAATGGAAAAAGCTGTATACTGACTTTGACGTACTGTACAACTAAGTAATGGTATTGAGACAAAATTTTAGAAATGCATTGTATTTCTTTGTTTGACAGATTTCCTGAAGTGGATTCCTACTAGTTCTATGGATAGATTGAGTTATAAAAGATACAAAGCTTGGTTTTTTTTTGTGTGTGTTTACTCTACCTTGCCTTGGTTATGTGTGTTTCCTTTGATTTGTAGATGGTAACTCAGTGCTAGCACCAGTATAGCCGATCAGCAGAGGCCTGTGCTGAAACTGGGAGCTACACTCCATGCTTATTATTTACTAAAGCTACCCTAGGAGTTTTAAGATGCACAGTGTATAAGAAAATCTACGAAGAGCTGAGATTGTCTTACAGACTTTTCCGGAATTATGCAAGTCATTAGTAAATGACTAAATATGCATCTAATGGACAATCATATAATCATTGAGCCTAGAATTGTTTGGGTTGGAAGGGACCTTAAAGATCATCTCGTTCCAATCCCCCTTCCACAAATAGGTTGCTCAAACACCTTCTAATGTGGCCTTGAACACCCACAGCTTCTCGTTAACCTGTCCCAGTGTCTCATCACCCTGCTAAGAAAAGAATTTCTTCGTAATGTCTAATATAAATCTGTTCTCTTTCATTTTAAAATCATTCTCCTCTGTCCTATCATTACTTTTGTCCTTGATATAAAGAGTACCTGATAAAGAGTCCCTTCCCATCTTTCCCATCAGTCCCCTTTAAGTACTGCAAGGCAGCTGTAATGTCTCCCCAGACATTCACTTCTGCAGGCTGAATAACTTTAATTCTCTCAACCTTTATCACTTCACAGAAATTGTATCTTCTTTATTTTGTTTGTTTAAAATAGTCTTTTAGGAGATCTTCCACAGATTTTAAAATCTTTTCACACTGCAGGTTTTGCAGGAAGTGAGCTAACAGTGGTTGAACTCATACTGATAACCAGTTCCCACTTCATAACCAGTCAAGCAGGAAGTGAATACACCAACAATCAGATGTAAATTAAAAGACAGTGTTTAAATATCTGATTGAAAAAAAAAAAATGTTTCTTTTTTTTTTTTGTAAGTGGACTCGTCTCTTCTGACTACAATGCTATGTTGGTGAACTGGGCAATTCGAGTAAATGGTTAGAATACAATAAGATTTTTCTCAATTCATGTGTGGTTTTTATTTTACAACAGATCTTACAATGCAAGGAATACTTACCTCTAGAAGACATTCTGAACATGAGGTCTATTTTCATAGGTATTGTATGGTAGGATCACTTGCTTTGTAATACAGTGTATAAAAAAACACCAAGAGTAAGTACATTAAAAGATTAATTTTCTGTGTGTCACATTGCATTCTGAGGAGTTAATTTTGACATGGGGATAGTGAAAATATAGATACTGCAGTTTCAGTTTGAAGTTGCATTAAGTTTTAGAGTATTACTGTTTGGTTAAGAATATTTTTATGTGTATAACACTGGATATTTGTTTTTTAGGGGTAACAGCATTTTAATCCAAAGTATGAAATGCTTAAGCTTCAGCTGAAGAATTGCCATTATTATCAAAATGTTTTGCTAATCCAGAACGTCTGATGTAGTGTAACCTAGAGAGCTTATTTAGTATAGCTGCATAACTCTGTAAAACTGTAAGTTGATTTCCATGGCATAGTTTTTTACCAGACACATCAGCTCACCGTAATTCTGGTGAAGCTGTTGAATGTTTTCTTCTTAGACTTCTCAAAATGGGGATGAACTAATTTCTTTTAAAAAATATATAATAAAGTTTTTGCTTTAAATATGGTAAATACATGTGAACATGTGTAATGCTGGGCTTTCTATTTACTCAAAAATGGCAACAAATATTTTCAGAATAAAGCCAATGAATTATATTGCAGATATAGTACCGAATCTTAGTCATTTTCTTTTCATGACTTTCTATGACTGCATTAAAACTATTCACACAATTTGTAAGTTTCTATTTTTCCGTGAAACTTTGACCTTTCAATGGGTTGCAATAAAAGAAAGAATAAAAATCTGATGTCTTTCATCTGTGCTGCTACTGTACTTAGACTCTACCAAGAGAAAGAATGAAATTTCAATCTTGAATATGCAGAACTTATCTGGAGGTCCTGAGCAAACTGATCTAAGCAGCCCTGCTGTGACAGTGTTTGAACAGCTGAGATCCAGAAATATTTTTCAGTCTAACATACTCTGTAATTAACAGTTTTTTTGTGTATTTAACAGATGTAGTAAGTCATCTCTTGTCACTTCTGCTATTAAGCACTTCCGCTGTCACTTCCATTTGCATTTGACTGCTATTAATTTCTCCCGTATTTTTTTTCTAAACCAATCAGTCCAAGGTAGCATCTTTGCTGGCCCACTCCTCCTCACTTCACCAGGAATAGAGAACTCAAACACTTTTTGGTTGCTTTGCCCAACATAGCTTCTGACCACCACGTCTCCCTCCAGTCCTTCTCTGTTTGAAAACAGCTGGTCTAGAGGGGTGCTTCCCTGGTAAGTTCTCTTACCAGCTGTATTAGGAAGCTATCTTCTACATGCTACAGGAACCTAGGCTGCTTCTTCTACTGAATTCTATTTCCAGCATATATATGGTTGCCTGCAAGAATCGCGTGACTTTCGGAGCTGTTCATGGAATGCATAATCTGTCTTTCATCCTGGTTGGGTGGTCTATAGCATACTCCCTCTAGAGTATCAGCCATTTCGGCCGTCCCTCTGGTTTTTATTTTTTCATAATTCTCAGCATTCCCAACATTGAGATGTCCTCTAACATAGAGAATCACTCTACCAATCTTCCTTCCTTGCCTAACTCCTCTGAACTGCCTTTAGCCTTCCATTGCAGTACTCCAGTCATGAGAGCTCCCAAAATGTTTCAGTGATGACAACTGAGTCATAGTTTTTCTGCTGCACAATGCGTTCCAGCTCTGCTTGTTTGTTGCCCATGCTTTACATGCATTTGTATAGGTGCATTTCAGCTGGGCTATTGGTCTCACAAACCTTGTCATTGTTTTTCCAGACTAATATCTAGCAAGCCTTGTTTTATCCACTTTCCCTTTCAAATGTAATTAAAAGCCCTGTCAGTGAGCCCAAACAACTCCTAGCCTAGAATCCTTTTCCCTTTTGAGACAGTTGGACCCCATCCTTTGCCAGCAGGCCTGGTGTTGAATAAACCACCACATGATTAGAAAAACAAAAAATCTCTGATGACATCAGCCTCTTAGCCATGTGTTGATCAGGTGAGTTTTCCTGTTTGTTTCAATACATTTCCCTGCTACTGAAGAGGGTTGAGGAAAGCACCACCTGTGTTCTTTCTCCTTCAATTTACCACTCCAGTGTTCTTCAGACCTTTTTGATAGCCCTGGGGCTTCTCCTCACAACTTCATTATTGCCAACCTGAACTACCACAAGTGGAGAATAATCAGGTCGTACCAGACCAGGGAGCTTTCTAGTAATGTCCCTGACCTAGGCTCCAGAGAGTCAGCAGACATTCCTGTGGATTTGGTCCAGTCAGCATATCAGGCCCTCTGTTCCCCCTCAGGAGGGAATTACCTCTGACTTTTCCCAATATGGACCTTCCCAGGGAAATTATAGCACAATTGTCAGTAAGAAAACCTTGTGTGCAAGCAGCCTCTTAGTACAACAATTTGTTTTCAATCATTCACTCTTGTAAATCTAGACATAATTCTCATTCAACCCCAGTCAGATCATTTACTTGGTGGTCACTCTAACCACTTCTCATCATTCCAGAGGTGATGTGGATGAAACATCCTTACACAATTTGTCCCTGCATGAAAAACAGCCACGAGGATATTTTGCATAGAAGGCCAAATGCACTGAACACAGGCTCCCAGATGAGTAGAAGTTTAGCGAATTACTGAGTCCAAACAGGGATATCCTCCCTATGAGCATGTGCCCTGTACAGTACTAGGCAGCTTCTAGTCCAGTTTGAACAAAAAGTGAAAAATACCAAAAGTAAGGAAAAACTGAGTCTAGCATATCCATAGAGGGCTAGTAGGAATTACTTTCAGCATTCTCAGCACCATTACCCATTGCTGTTTCTACTGACTGCATAACATCATGTGGACTCTGTATCCCTATTGAGCTCACTGACAGAAAATATTTCTTCCCATTTAGGTCAGTAGAAGAGTTTGAGCAATCTTTGCTGGCTTCCTAGAGCTGCTAAATTTACTGAACTTGTAGTTGTGTCTTCAAAAAACAATTGACGTTATCAATTCATATTGCAGCATCCATATATGGTGCTGTTATGTGAGCTTATAATAAATGTAGACATTTGCAAACATGCTTCTTTTTTTTTTTTATTTCATTTGCTACAGAAGTCCAACGACCCTTACAATGACAATTAATCCTGATGGTGAAAAGTAGCATTGTCTGTACATACGCTTTCTTTACACACAAAAATACATCTGAAATATTTTGATGTATGACTATTGTATCTGATCTCAGAACTACAGGAGATGATACAAGTTGTTTACAATAGGATCTCCCTGTTTTTGAAAATAATTTGGATAAGAATTGGAAATTTCAATTATTACCTTCCTCTTGTTTTTGGTTTTTCTTTTTTTTTTTTTTCCTTTTCCCTTTTTTTTCAGGATCACAATGTTTTTATCTTTCATTGAGAAGTATAAGAATCAGAGTTTAATTTAGTTTTCAGATCGGAGGATGGGAACTGGAAAGAATTCATGTTTGTCCAAGTCTTGGATCAAGTTTGCAAGCCAGAAAAATAGGGGAAAAAAATCCCAAGCCTCTCCTGTAAGGTTGGTTATTAAACCTGTGTTATCTGAATGTTGTCATCTTTTCTCAGTCTTACTTGAAACATTGTAGACAGCTCCACTTGTAAAAAATATCTGTAATTCTGCAGGGGAAAAGACTGCGTTTAAATGTAGAAGTCTATCAAAATTAAGCTAAGGATTTACTGGTAAATATTTGCCTAAGCTCCCAAATCCCTGTAATCTCTTCTGCTTCAACTATTCTTGAGCTACTGTACCATCACTTCTCTCTGCTTCCAGTCAGTCTCACTCTGGCACTTAGCATTGAGCTGACAAGTGGGTGTATGCAAAGCAAAACACTGAGCTTTACAGACAGCTCCTCATTGATTAGAAAACTGCACAGGTTGTTTTGTCTATCTATCTATCTATCTATCTATCTATTTATAAAGACAGAGACGGAATTGAAGAAATAATTTATTGCTGGACATCAATTCCAAACCAAATGAAAATACTCAAATTTCATGTCATAAAAGGAGAAACATGAGAATATTGAGTGGAGAAGAAAAAACCTATTTTGTATCTATGATGTACGTAAGTTGCTTTGAAAGTAGTTTCTGCTACTTACTTCCATGGAAACTACAACAACTACAAAGAGCACAGTAACAGTAATCAACTGAGCAAATTCTCAGCTAAAAACACTATTTTTCAACATAATCACCACCATTAGCTCATTCTTGCAGATGAGCTGTCGTGTCAGAGCTGTGCATGGTCATTCAGAACATGGCTTATCTTTCACATTGCTGTCACCACTGCTGAAACACTAACTCACTGAACTCGTGTCCACTGTTTGGTGTCCATAAGTATTCAGCAAGTGTTGAATGTCAGTGGGTGCCATTTTTTCCACAAGGAGGAGTTTGGTGACACAGCTTTGTATTAAATGCACTTCTGTATCAGACTTAGCAGACATAACAGACCTAGACTGCCCCTCTGCTGCTATCTGTCACAAAGCAACAAAATGTAGTGGAATATTGGTGGAAGGGTTCAGCCTCAACTGTCATGCCAGTAATATCCACCTCTGATATCGTGGGCCATCAGAATCAATTGGGAGGCATTACTTCCAGAGCATCCCTTCTATTTCATATATCTAATGCCTCCAGGGTTCAATTAAGCAAGAATGAAAAGTATGTATGTATTGTATGTATGTTTTGTATGTTTTGTTTCATAACTACAGTTCAAAATTATTAGATAGTGAGGAAAAATGTCTGAAATTTCACTTCACTTCTATAGTCCACTCTATAGACAAGTAATTTTGGTCAAACTGACTGCCTCCACTAAAAATCTTCAATTAAACTAAAGGCATCAATTATCTCAAGGTGAGTACTTACACATTTGACAGCCACACTACACTCAAAGGCTTCACATGAAAATTGTTGTTCCTGTCCTGTTCTTTGCTTCCTACTTGTTCAGGAATTTAAACATAACATCCTACCCTTGAGCATTTCTGCTTTCCTTGACCCACTGCTGCAGGATGAAAAGGACACCAAAAGGCAAGGTGTCTGAGGAAGCAGAGCATTCCTGTGGAGTGGATATTACTAAACAGCTAAATTGGAAAAACCCTGCATGTCAGATTGCAGTGTGAAATATCTCAACCTAACTTCTCATACAAGTGAAATAGGAGGTTTATATTTCGACAGAGGAAGGAGAATGGGAAATGAGGCCAGTATGAAAGTTAGGTACAAGAACTCACTGATTATTCATTAAGGAATACTTATATCAAGCTTGCCTGTCCTGCTTTGTATGGACTGCTCATTAATCTTTCAGTATACCTTTAAGTCTTTTGTTTAATTCAGAATACTAAATGATTTGAGATTCCTCACCTCCCTATGCTTTGTTCTGTGCATATATTGTCCATAGTTGCAATAATTTAGATTAACGAAGTTGGTGAAGAATAGTTGAAAGCTCAGCTGTTCCTCTGGCTCTTTATCTGTATTAGGTTTAGATTAACACAAATAAATAGGCGAAGTCCAACCACTGCCACTGTGGTCGCTTAGCTGGAGAAGTTTTCACTTCTGCAAGAATGCAACACTGAAATAAGGCTCTCTGAAAGAGTTGCATTTCCACAGCTGTTAACAAACTTTGGCCAAGATTTTTATTTATTTTTTCTAGCTTTTTATTTATTTATCTAGCTTTGTTTTGTTTTGTTTTGAAGTTTTCCTACTGGGATTATATATCAAAGTAATTTCTGGGGGAAAAAAAAAAAAATCAGCAGTAAGAGTAAATGGAACTGTTTCCACTTCGGTATTTAGGCAGATATCTCAATATGTAGCTCATGAGAAGAGTTTGTGTGCAAATAAATTTTAGAAGTATGGAATGAAAAATGTTGCAACCAAAGTTATTGGGCATTTTTTGCTGTTATGAAGATATAAAGGTTTCTGGGCGGAACATTTCATAATCACATGCTCTCACCATGAATCCTATGTATCCCACAGCAACAGGGTAGGGTTTTCTGCAGAGTTTTCTGTTGCTATCTTTCTGTTTGTTTAAAGAACAATTACTAGAGAAAGCTGCAATAAATCAGTAACACTTCCTTCCAGTGAAAACTCCTAAGTTCTTCATTCTGGCTCCCCATTAAATCAAGGTCCATATCCCAGGAACTAAAAGATCATCTACAGTCACCAAGAGCTTTACAGCAGTAAAACTCATTTAGCAAGACATGATGTTTCAAACAATTTGAACTAAAATGTTCTCTGATCTCAGGAGGGGGTGTTTTCTCTAACAGAGGCAGCAAAGTCGTATTTAAATACCATACAAAATACTTCATATCCTTATTTCTCTGAAGACTGATGAGAACAAAATGTAGTGAATGTTAATCACCTTCCTTGATGCTTTAAAAGATGCATCCAATACTGAGGTGATGCATAAGATAAAGAACAGAAAAGAAATATGTCTTTGAGAGACTAACTACAAAGTAGGGAGCAAATGCACAGGGAAATTTTAGAGGCAACTGAAGAGGTTGCTGCTAAAGAAGAATTACTTTTTAATGACTCTGCAGAAGTATGAAAATAATTCCAAAGTCCAAATGCCATCATGATCTTCCCGACAGAAGAACAAGGGAAGGGTTTGTTCATTACAGGCTTTCAAGTTTAACTCTTCTTTTTCTTTGAAGGAAGAGAAGGGAATGGAAGGGAAGGGAAAGGAAGGGAAGGGAAGGGAAGGGAAGGGAAGGGAAGAGAAGGGAAGGGAAGGGAAGGGAAGGGAAGGGA
>NW_024962258.1:1507053-1568135 GCF_019238085.1 Lagopus leucura
GGATGGGAAGGGAAGGGAAGGGAAGGGAAGGGAAGGGAAGGGAAGGGAAGGGAAGGGAAGGGAAGGGAAGGGAAGGGAAGGGAAGGGAAGGGAAGGGAAGGGAAGGGAAGGGAAGGGAAGGGAAGGGAAGAACCAGTACCCAGTAATGAAAAAGAAGATTAATGCAGGCTGCTTGTAAAAATAGAGGTTGAGGGAGCCTAGAAAAGTTGTAAGGCATTCAGGCCAGTTTAGTTTAAAACAATGTAGTGAGGACGAACTGGAGTGTAAAGCAGGTATGAAAATCAAAGGATGTAGTTTTTGTCTTTAGGCTTCTCCTGGTAACAGTAGCAGTGGCAGGAGCACTCCAGCAGGCACCTGCTGCTTTTGACATACCAATACCAACTCTCTCCTAACCTAACGTGGTGCTAGAGATGCCCAGTGACCAGCCCCTTAGGCTCCCCAACGTAGATGCTGCTTTCTGTAGGCAAGGGAGTTTAATGGCACAAGTGTGCATTCTGTCTATCAGCCTCAGCACCAGAGAATTTTCCTGGGAAAATCCTGTTTACCTTATAGATGTAGCCTTTGCAGCCCATTTGTTATTTGTGTATCTCTGTTGTCTATTAGGAAGCTGCTCACAAGTCCTGAATCATGACCTCAGTCTGGATAGCATTGTCCTAGGAGCATCAGCCTGGGTCTCACGTGCCTCACCACAGTGCAGCAGCCCTTTCCCAGCCACCCAGCAGAGAAGAAGCAGAGTAGAGCCTTCACCTTGCTGGGCTTTGCTGCATCAGGTCCTGGTGCACTTTTGACACGTGGGTAACGCAGACCAGCTTCCAGTCATGCATGTGTAACTGCAGGGTGGGCTGAAGGCAGCAAAGGTGAAGACTATGGCAATGGGGAGGTGGTATCAAAAAGGAGGGTTCCTGGATTCTTACATGAAAACTACTGGTAAATTGAAGCCTATAACTTAATCCTGAGAGCTTGCTTTCAAACAGAGCTTTTCTGCTCTATAGCAGAAGTTTTCAACAATTTCAGAATCAGTACTATTTAGCAAAAACTCCTGGCAGAAATGACATTAAGTTTTATCTCTTACTTACATCCTGCAACAAATGACCTGAAGTATTTTGCTAGCTGCTAACCTAAAGAGCAAATGACCTGATGGCCATTCTGTTTGAATTCAAATGATTTCCTCCATATTCTTCTGTCTGTGGTTTCAGAAGTAGTTAACAGTAGCAACAATATTTGTTTTGCACTATTCAGAGATAGGAGAAAAATGCTTTTATGGATCAGTGTAATACAGTCATGGTTGCAAAGTCCTCCAGGGACTGTCACAAATTCCCAGATGCCCCTGAGCACTAAATATTGTAATTGCACCTCTGTACTAACAACAAGGGCATGCAGGATCAGGCAGCTTCCCATTTAGCCAGGCAATTGTGGTGACTTCACCTCTATGAAGGCCAGAGAACAACTCCTGGGTGCATAATAAATTAGGCTCAATAAATTTGCATGTGAAAAGTTTGCTTCTGAAAAATAAAGAGGTTCTCTAAATCACCCATGGTTGAAAACCTCTTCAGTAGAGGAAGGGCTGGGCATACACAGGAAACTGTTAAATACTGAAGTGATTCCCAGCCCTCAGAAACTTTTTCTTTTTTCCTTTTCTGCCCTTCATGTTTTTGTGAGTGAATGCACACATAATTTTTTAAATGAATTTGTTAATATTTTTGAAAAGTGGAGAGGTATTATATCTGAATCCATTATAAAACAAACAGAGCCATCTAACGTTCTTTACTATTCTACAGTTCAGTATACCATGACATAAGGATAATATTTGGTTCTTGGCAGAAGCAAAGATGTCCTGTTTGCTAGGATGACAGAATCTATCAAAAAAATTGAAAGGATGAAATTAAAGGAAGAGAATATCTCCATAAGGAAAATCAGTCTACTTGTTTGTCTACAGTCTGGGAAGTTGCCCTATGTACTCAGGGGAGAAGAAAGGTGTACTTCTGTAAGACTAACATGAACTGGAAAACCAGAAAATCCTTGGGATTGTTAATGACTATTAATGGTAACTAAGTGTGGTGGGAGTGTAACAGGCATGAATCACATATTACTGCCAGTGTTAAGGAATTTAAAAGCCTTAATAAGAATTATGCGAATGAATTCCCCTTGGCATTTTGGAAAGTTAATGTAAGAAGTCCACGTACTGTTACAATAAGAACCATAGGAGTTTATCTCTTGCTTTTTCTCTACATAATAGAAGTCCAAATGAATAAAAACAGAATTAAAACTTTCTTACTGCATGAACTGTCTGATGATGCTTAATACAGGAATAGTTCCCTTTCCTTGCCAAAAGCAGAATGAATTTCACCAAAACAAGTATAAAACAAGTCATATATAATTCTAGCTTCTTTTTAGGATGTCTGCAAAACAGTAGGCCTAACTCACTGGCAGCTACATTGGCAAGACAGTTTTTCAATTATTTCATTTGCCTACAGTCACCCATGAAGTATTTTTTTAACCACAGCCTTTATTGTTTAAGTCTGAGTTAACCCACTTCCTGGAAAAGCTATTGCTACTCAGTTAACATTTTCTTATCAGTTACCCATTACCTCATACAAGGAACATGTTATTGTTATTACATTAATCTATGTAAGTGTTGCATACGTTATAAAACATACTATTATAGTGAGGCTTGTAATCTTTGTTCCATTTGCAGGTGTTTTCTTGTTGAACCTTACCCTTTGCCCGGAAAATACTTAGTGTTAAGTAATAAGTTTGCAGCATTAGCATTTGTAATTACTTTAGTTTTAATGCTGATACTCAGAAATGTTTAATCTTCGTACATGAAATCAAAAGCTATTGAGAGCCTCCAAAATTTCCACAAAAGAGTAAAGCTGCTGAATTTGACCTCTGTCTTTTAAATAAAAATGTCATTAGACATTTATTAGGTATTGCCTATAATTTTCAAGTAAGTGATATGCAGAAGATAACAGCTGGGATCTCTAGCCATCTTTGTGTTTGGGTCAATCAATAGGACTTTAAGGAATGGCTGAATGCTAACATCTTGCCATCCTTCAAACTAGAGATATCTCAAATTTGTGCCTGTTTAATCACATTTGCAGTTCTAATACCCACATCACCTTGGAACTTATTTTCATACACTCTGTTCCTCTAAGAATGCACTCCGAGCTGAGGATCTAGAAGATGACAAAGACTGCTAGAAATTCACAAACATAAAGGATCTACTATTCAGTCTAACTTTACTTATATCAGTATCCTCATACCCTGAGGAGGCTGGAAGAAAGAATATAAAAATGACAAAGGAAAGAAGTACAGAGAATAAATGATACTTTCCCACCGAGAAACAAAGTTTTTGTAAAATGCTTGGTGCTGAAAAAGACAACAAGGCCTACCTGGGATCACACAACAGTTGAGAAGAGAGCCAGTAGTACTTATTAACAAGTTTCCAATGAGGCATAACAGTGACTTATACAAGAGAAAACATTTAGAAACTATTTGCACTCCTAAAATAAAGATATATCTGGTAGCATTGCAAGACACAGTAATAGAAAATGTATGAAATATAAATTATATTTAAGCTTTACCTTAAATATTCAGACATAGGATGTACACTATTAACCAGAAAGCTATTTAAAGCACTATCTATTTAAGCAATTAATTCATTATATTTTGCTCTATCAAGTGTTTTTGACACTATAACAATATCAATACTTTTACCCCTAACAATTCTAACAAGAGTTCTTCTAATTTGACTCTTTTTTTGTATTTTAAGTGGCTAAAGAAATAAGTTCTTACTTCAAGTTGTTGCTCTAACAAGCACAGTATAAAATCACTTAATCCCTTCTGAGTGAAAAATGAATAGCTGCTCACTTCTGCCTTTTTGTAAGAGGTAATCTCTTGAACAATGCTCATGTCCATGTGCAATTTTTTTCCAAAAATTCACTATCAGTCATCTTAGCATTTCATTCTTCATTCCTCACTATTTTATCAAGCTTTTTGTGTCAGCTTTGATCTGCTCAAGAGGAAAAAACAAAGAAACAATAACACCTATTAAACAAACACAAGCAAACAGAAAAGAATCTGGCATATAGACTATTCCTACCCAAAACAATGAGACCATGATTTCACCAGCAAGATCTATCTTGAGATCACAGCAGCTCCAAATCAGTAGCGGACTACTATGGCTACTGTGATACTTCCTCCAAGTCTGCTGGTTAACAGAAGGCTATGTTACTCCCAGTATTCATGCATTTACTGTGAAAGAATCTGCTAAATTAGCTTGCTGAGTATTTTCACTGTAACATCTACTAATCTAAATGAGTCTTGGCATTCCAGTTTAATTTATAACTATTTTCCTGATTCTCTGTCTTTCTGCTGTTTCAGAGTCTTACACTTCAGAATTCAAACATAGTAGATTTTTGGAAAAATATTTATTTTCTTTCCAAGTTGCCTTTATGAAGAAAAAAAAGGAAAATCTCATGTTCTCCATCGCTGCCATCTTCGGTCCAGCTTTTCTCAAGCCCTGCCTTGCCTATCTTCAAAGTTAAATTTGTTTTGTCCCTTTGATTCTTCAATATTTTCCTTTCCTCACTCCGACTCCACTTCCCCCCATTCCAAAACAAAACAAAACAAAACTAAACTAAACTAAACTAAAGCAAAAAAACTGCACCACCCCGTCCAAGAATAAAAAAGCAGTAGAATGCAATGCTTAGGGTCAGTTCAGTACAGTACAGTGTTTCTTCCATTTCAAACCTTTCTCTATTTTGTTCTTTGGCCCATGGCTGAGGAAAGAAGAATATTTTTGTGTTCCTAATGAAATAAAAACGATTGTGTGCTGCTTTTTGCTAGCGTTTCTTCATTCCTGAAAACAAAACAAAAAACCATAGACCTTTAACCTCAGAGAAATTACAGAGGAGATGAATTTGGCCTCACGTAATGAGATGAGCATTTTCCTCTTCTTGACTGCACAAACCTTCTCTCTTTCCAATCAAAATTTTAAACTGATCTTTCATATTGAGATTTTTAATAATTTACCCATGTTGCTGCAAGCAAGTGGGGAGGGGGATGGGAAGTCGAGGGTAGGAAGAAGGGCTGGAAGCTTAAAACACGAAGGAGAAAAGTTAATTTAAAGTGATGTTTGGTAAAAAGTCCCCTTTGAGATCCTGTTGTGTAATTGAACAGATTAAGAGAACTGACAGTAACTTCACGGTATGCCTAAGTGGAGGTCTCTACGGGTCAACTCTCGGATCTTGTGCCGACACATTAAACAAGTTTGTCAATTTTCCATCAGATTGATTTTTCTCACAGGTCTGGAAGCCTCGTCTCATTTCATCTTATTTCCACAGGGGTTCTTAACATTGCAAACTGCCATTTACTTTTTTCTCAAAGTGTGAAGAATGATTTTTATCTCCAAGTGGCAATCACGGCAGGCAGCTCCAGCTCTGCTTATAATGTCACACATTGTCCTCCCTCACCAACTGGGGTTTTCTTTGTGTTTTTCCCCTCTTCAGGAATGATGTGGATTTTAAAATACATTCCTAATAATTATTAACAGAATGCACTTAGGGCAAATGTCTGTAGCCTCTGAAGTGAAAAAAAAAAATAGCAACAGAAACCTCATTTCTTTTTCTTTGCAGTTTTCAGCATAATGAGGGGTCAGCTTGAGAAAATATGACGGCCCTGGGAAGGTCACAGGAAAGAGTATTAACTTCTCTTTACATTTCCATGTCTATTATCCGCTCCTGTTAATGCCAAGGGAAGTTATGTGAACAGAACATAGAGCGTGCTTCTGAACAGGTGCAAGCTGCTGAAGATTTAACAGCATATTAGTTACAATAATGACACGAATCTACTCTTAATCAACAGTAAGTTAAACAGGAGAAAAATCTGTCACTATGTCTGATGATATTCTCATACAGATGTACAGACATGTAGCCCCATGAACTTATCTCTTGGCTGACCTACTGTTGTCTTGTTGGAAGGTGTGGTAGCAGAGGAAAATCATAAGATAAAGACCACATTTTATGTTGCCATGCAGATGACTGTCAAGTCATTTTCACGTTAAAAACTGTCCATGATCCATCCTTAAAGCCATAGTCTTGTCCTGTGCTTTAGAGCCTCCTCTGCTTCTGCTGGTGCCAGACATGGGCACTGGCTGGTGGAAGAGGTGCTGCATGGAGGAAGATTAGGGTAGGATGGGAAGATGCCCTGGGGAGTCAGTCTATGGGTCACAGTGGTGGGGAAACTTGGGCACAAGGTTGGGAGGCAGGGTCATGCAGTACTGAGGATGGGCTAAGGACAAGTGGTTCTGTACTTTCTGTCTCCCTTCCTCCTTTCTTTACTGTTCCAATTTAATGCATGTTAATGACTCAGTGGTGCTTTTCAAAGAGGGCTGTCACCCTCCCCAGAGCGTATGCTGTCTCATATACTCTTATGGAATTACCTGCCAGAAACACAGAAATGAGCTAACCTTAGAAACCTGTATTCAGTACTGCAAAAACCAGCAAGAAGGGAATATCTAGTTTATTTATTTTTTTACTGAAATAAATCTCTCTGTATTTCTATTTTATATTCTTCACTGGGTTCATGATTACTAAAAAAAAAAAAAAAAGAAAGAAAGAAAAAGAAAAACTCCTTCATTCCCACATTGCATTTGAGTTACTCAGCCACAGTGATGTGTGACTGTTGTGCCAATGGTTGTGTCTGTGTAGGGTCACTTTGATTTGCAAGGATCAGCTCAGCACACAGCATCTTTTGGCAAAGCCTCTGGAGAGTCTTCAGGTTGAGCATTTCCTTTTTGTTTGGCCCATTGAAAGGTACAGGCTAACCTCTGTTGTTGTCTTCTTACAGCATAATATGAAAGCATGCAGCCGCAGACTACATTAGCAGAAAGGAGTAAAAGCATGGTGAACTGTTGCCACAGACAATTCAGTGAGATAAAGTGTGAGGGTTTAATGAGCCTTAACATAGAAAAATATTTTTTTCAGCCATTGTCAGATTGTATGAACAATCTCCAGTGCTGAGCATTCACCTCATTTGTGAAAAGCTGCTTTCACCACAGGTGGGCCAGCAGGAGGCTGGGGCTTGTCAAGGTGCCCATGTAGCCACCTTTTGGTGAAAGAAAACCCTCTTGCCTTGTATTTACACTGCTGGCAATGGCAAGGAGAAACCAACACCACACCCAGGGCCTGGGATGGATTGTGAGACCTGGAGAAAATCTGTGGTTTGGGTTTTTTTTTGTTTGTTTGTTTGCTTGTTTTGTTTTGTTTATTTGTTTTGCTTTTTTTGGGGACTCTTGTATTCCAGAAAGAGAAAAGCACAATCATCTGATACTTCAGACATTTCAAACCTGGCACAAGTATTTAAAAGTCTTACAAGAAGTTTACTGCAAAGTTAGCTTACTAGACGCTTATCACAATTAAATATTTTAGACACCTTACATTTTTCCCATAATTCCAACAATAATTAGATCACAATATGGATTAATTTCTTGTCACATCTAATTTTAGTGGCAGAACTTCTGAGGGAGTGGCACACAAAAACAAGCTGCTGACATTTATATACCCTCCCTTTTTGTGTGTACGCAAACACAGTACAGCTGACATTTGGCTTTTTCATCTTGCCTTTCTTGCTTGGTCAGTGCAAATATGTCCAGACATACATGTTAAACAAATATCATACTATCTACAAACACAGATATATAAATCTCATTGCTCTAATCAACAGCTCAGGATCAAACTATTTTCTTGGTTGAGTCTGATATGTGAATGACCTTGAGCTCACTGTTTTCCCACTCCATTACAAGAGGTCACCATATATGCTAATCCCATGAAGTTTATTTACTTACAGGTATCAATACTATATCAATAACAAAAAAGTAACTACAAATTATAATTGTATATTTTTATGGGGTAGAATTACATGGTAGTTTATAAGAAAATTTGTGACACTTTTCTAATCACAATAATTGCATGAATGTAATCAAGCAATATGATCTACTTTTGGGGTTGGAATGAGGTGCTGAAGTTGATAATTTAATGTTCAGTATCAGAATCAAAACTCCTCTGAAAATTAGTAAGAGGTATGGCTGCTAAAGTTCTATACTTCTCTGTGCAAAAGTACTCAGCAGTATGTGGGTACACAGATTTTGTTTTTCAGTCCTGTCATCTTTTAATCATTTATTACTGACTACTTGAAGATCCAGTCTCTCAAGACAGCTTTAAATAACAATAGTGTTATTTTATGCTTTAAGATTTTTGTTCATATGTGAAAGCCTGATTAACCAGAACAGCTCATACTTTGTTCTAATGACAAGCTGGGTTAAGTAATCTGATGGCCTCTATAGTGAGCTTTCCAGCAACTGCTGCCAATGCTCAGCATATCCCAGGATCAAACATCTCATGAGAAACATCTGAATTGATTCACTATTTCCTGCTTTCTTATTGAATGCTTTTATTTTCTTTCATAAGCAAGTAGAACTCCAATCATATAAAATGGAGAGATTATGGAGAAGTGTTAGAAGTAGCTAATTAGAAGACCCATTCTCCTCTGGGAGCTGATTCTGGAAGAACTGCACATTTTATGGCCCTGATTCAGGGACATATGTCAATACTGTGGATAGTGCTTAATCATGAAATCAATATTTCAAATTAAGCACACATGCTTACCAGTTGGCCATGAGCAGGCTTGCGTTAGTATTTCCATACTGCTTAAGAACACAGTGCTAATTTTCTTCAGAACATTTTCTTATCATCTTATTATTCATCTTTCTACAGAGCTGTTTTACTTTCATGTGCATCAATAAAAGCTGAAGAGATAGTTACCAATCGTGACTTTCCACCATTTCGAGAGGAGAAAGTTTTGGCAAAAAACATAGCTGTGAATAAGTTTGTAAGTCCTGGCCTGCAGACTCATTCTCAGCAAATAGGCAGTGATGGCAGTGGAGAATTCTTGGACGTGTTCTTGTGAGCAGCAAATCTGCCCAGGACCTACTTACAGTGACTTTAGTTGTTACTTTAGTTGCTCTGACTGTGTCAGCAGGCAGAATATGTAATTTTAGCTCACTTGAGTTTGGTCAGTGTGTGCTCTGAAACCAATATAGCAGGTTAGGTGCATCACAGGTAGACACCAAAGCAAACTGAAAAGCTTTTGAGCCTTTGCTACAAGCTAGTGCTTACAACTGCAAAGACTGAAAACAACAACAACAAAACCTATGAGAATAGAATGAAATTTGGAGGATGGGACAGACCATGAGAGTTCCCAGACTGATCCTCATCCCATTGGGCTTTCTTCTTCCCTTATCGACTTTAGCTGCTTCCGACTCCACACCTACTGATTATTCTGCAAGCTAGCAGTGAGTTTGCTTGTACCAAACCCACTGATTCTACTCCATATACTTTGGATATTCATTTTCCTATGCTGGACAGGAATGAAAGGCACAAGAGTTTCATTCAGGATAAAATTTGATTATGATAAATATACATGTGTCTATAAAGATAGAAGAAGATAAAGGTATACAACAAAGACAGGAAGGAAGTCTGAAATACGAAATTATGAGCCACAATAGGTGAGGACAGCTGCATTGGTAAGAGAAAGATTTAAACTACAGATAATTGCAGGCAAAAAGACACTGCTCTTATTTCTTATAGGCAAAACTGTCTTCTCCAAATAAATCAATCTTTTCTCAGATACAGCTGTGCATAGAAACTGCAATATCATCAAGTTTAAGTGATATATTTTATGGATGTCTGTGGGGCACTTGCTCTTTTGCAAGCAGTATGGTTAATTTTGATATGAATTTTGAAGAAAAAGCACATGTAACTCTGACTTACTATTCATATCATGCTTGCAGCTCTTAGCAGCCTCTCACTGGATCTCCACCTTCTGAAATTCGAGCTGATTCTTCACACTCGCTTCAAAATTAGCAAATGATCCCAGCATCCTTGCAATGGCATTATTTCATCATGAGGTCAGCTGGAGCAGCATCTTCTAGACCTAAATAAATATATATTATATATATACATATATATATTTGTATATATTAATTCCAAGCCATGATCTGACACCTCAGATAGTATGAAAGGAGAAAAATTTGAGGTTTGGCAGATGTGCAAAGCCCACTCAGAAGCACCATTCTGTGAGAAACAGCCCCTTGCGCACTTACACAGGCATGCAGCTGTGAAGAAGTCTTCAGCATAAAGACTCAAGCATAAAGAATCCCACTGGCAGCCTACCCCAGCCATTTGTGGCCTTGCCAGTTGGAAGGAAGCTATGAAGGTCACCAAGTTGAAATGGTGTCTGCTTGTCTATTATTAATTCTCTCCTCGTCTTTCGTGTGCCTTTTGTATAGCTTCCAGGAGGATCTGCTTAATCATCTTCCCAGGCACAGAGGTGAAGCTCACTGGTTTGTAGCCCCCCTCATCTGCCTTTCCATTTATCTTAAAAATGAGACTGATGTCTTCATCTTTCCAGTCACTGGGGACGTTACCTGACAGCTATGACTTCAAATATGATAGGGAGTGTCTTGGCAATGGCATCAGCCAAATCCTCTTTCATATCCTTGTTTTCTTCACTCCTCTCTCCAACATGCAGTGGGTTTTTTTTGCTTTCCCAACTCTGTTTCCCAGAGACATCACTATCTTGGCTGCTGAGGCCACTCATGTCCCGTAGTGGGATCTTAGAGCCAGCCAGAACCACTGTGACCAGCACACAGTAACCCCAGGGGCATAGAAAGGCTGGAGTTCTGGAAAAAACACAAGGACCTGAAGCAGCATTTTCCATTGTTAGGTAGCTTTCTTATCAACTGTCGATGTGGTTGCAGCCAGCCAGCCTGCACACAAGGGGAGGCTGTGCAACAGCCATGCTGGGGAGCACCTTGCAGACAAAGATATACCAAGTGTCAGTGCTGCCGAGACCCAGTGGGAGACCAAAAATGGACGTCTGCACACTTCCTTCCCTTTTGTTTTCTTCTGGGTAGTTTGCAAACAGTTCTGAGATGTGGGTTATCCCAGCGGGGAGCAGATCTCTGGTTAAAAATCGATAAAGCAATCTGTTAATAATTCTCTGACTGGGCAAAAAAGGGTGTGTGCCGTAAACAAGCACTGAAAGGACACTATCCCCCATGCCCCTGAGGAGGTGACTTCAATAGAAGAAGATGGATAAACAAATAATCCTCTGGTTTTAATGAACACATCCATTATATCAGCAATAGTTATGGCAACAGGAATTATGTACTTTGAGACAGCATCTCCTGTGCCTTGTAAACACCTCAGCCTTCTGTCAGGCCCCTGCTGGGGCTATTTACAGCTTCAATATTACAAGGTAGCTACTGCCTAATTATACACAACTGGATTGGTTTCTACCACTCAGATCCTTGGTTAACCCTTAATAATAATTAATTTTTTACTTTTATGCTGTATATCAACTTAAAACTTTCAAGATGCTAAGGTGTCCCCATAGAATAGAATGCCTATTAAGATATCAAGATATGCATGCTTTGCAACTTCTGTTTCCATTAGCAGTAAAATGCCCCACAGAAAAGAAAAAAAAGAAAAAAAAGAAAAAAGAGCAACACAAAGTCATTGGAACTGATACTCAGAGCTTGTACAGTCACAGAATCACAGAATCATAGGGGTTGGAAGAGAACTCCAGAGATCATCGAGTCCAACCCCAATGTACAATTACATTTTCACTGCAAAAAGTCACTTCTCCTCTTTTACTTTTGGTTGATTTAATGAAGAACTAGCCTGCATTCAGGACTTGGTTCCAATGTACGTCAGTGTGTCAACCAAATCTGCATAATGCAGACAGAATATGACATGAAGCCCTGGATCAGTTGACTGAGTTTTCCTCAGTGCTCATCTTGGAAGGATTTTATTTGTCCTGTTGGGTGTGGAGGGACTCCTATCTTTACTCAGGCATTTATTTAAATCTTGAAAACAGAACTGACCTGCTGGGAGGAGATCCGGTGAAAGAAAGGGAATAGTTGCTGCCAACATAGCATGGTCCTTTACAGTGACGTCCTTTGAACAGAATTACCAGAATTGTTCTAAGGTCCAGACCAAGAATACTATTAGGACCCTATGCACAACCTGCACCCACCACACGGAATGATAAATGTTTACACTGGCAAAAGATGAAGCAGAGCTAAGGAAAAAAAAAATCAATTTATTTGTCCTAGTATTCCTCCCTTCTCACCCTTAGCGTTTTATTAAAACAATAGGCTGGTCTCTGCTTTCTTTGTCATAGGTTGTAATGAAGCAAGTCAGGGAGTATGCTTTTCTTTCAATCCAGGAAACATTCAGAGATACAGAAGAACAGCTGGTGAGAAGTGAATGCAGAGCCATTTGACAGCAAGTAAGATCTACCCCCGAGAGCAATTCCACAGGAAATAAACATCAAAATGAATGACTTACAAGGCACTGTAACCTCATTTGTCGGCAAATTGAATACTCTTACCACACATATAAATATTCTTGAGCAGAGATCAGATCTTGTGGGCTCATAGCTATTAAAACAGCATAGTTTTAACAGCATGTGAGGGGAAGTTGAACAAACATCTTAGCTGTAAAACTCATTAACAAGGCATCCTAAAATAGTAAATTTGAGGGTATAAATGCTAGATATCCATTCAGGTTTCACAGTATTCCCATACAGACGTGCAGAGGAAATAGCAAGGAGAAGAGCACCCCAGATGGGATGAGATAGCTCTGCTGGGTAAGCAGTAAGGAGAGAAGATGCCACTGGTGTACAGAGCAGGCTGTAGGCACTCGTACGAGGGAGGCAAGGAAAAATACAGTGTATTGCTGAGATCTAAAGTGTTTGGAGGCACTGCACAGGTCTTATGGAAGGGTGACTACTGCACTTTGATAAGCTCAAAATGCAACAGGGGGAAATAACTCTACATCCAACGTCGAGTGTAGGAGAAAAGCAGATGAACTGGTAGACACATAGCACTGAACCTTAAATTGGGTTCTGGTATATAATGGAATGAGAGGCTGCTAAAACAAGAGAGCTCTCAGTTTCTATTGCACATAACTTCAGGCTAAGTTAGACAAAGTGTTTGTTTCCTTATTAGCTAAAAGGAAAGAAATTAAAGAGAAAACAACCTATTCTGGGTGTATCTGGGAAGAAGAATATTTATTATGAGCAGAAGACTTCAGTTCTTTCCACTATTCCTAAAACCATTCATTTTAAACAAGAAAATTATTGCATTATTAAGCAAATCTTTGAATGTTTACTCAAATATTCTTCTCCTCCTTTATGTTTGAAGCTTTACAAATACATGTAACCAATGCATGTAGAAGTGTGCATCAGCTCTGACAACACAACTTACATGATGCTTGTGTTGCATTCTCTCCCTTTAAGCCCATGAGAGAAGACTGTGATTAATTTAATGGCAAGGCTTTCTGCATTTATCAAAATGGCTAAGACTAGTTGTTTTCTGTGAATGCATGAGCACAGAATATTTGTTGTCACGTTTTCAAAAGGCATACTTCTTAGGAAGAACAGACTTTTCTACAACAGCTGCTGCACTTCTAAGCCCCAACTGGAGAATATTAATTGTGTGGTTACTCATTTGCTTGTGCAAATGTGGCCACTGGATGTGCACACTGGTGAGCAAAGCCATTACAAATTCAGCCTGATGTACCTGGAAATATACAAGAAACAACTGCTTTTTTTTTTTTTTTTTAACAGCTTTACCTCTCTAGTATTCAGTTTCTATTTCTTTTGCTAATTACAAGGAGATATGAGCCTCTCTAACTATGCTAATAGTCTTAACTATGAAAGCAGGATCTTGAAATATGCATGTGCATTTCTCTGTACTAATTTCCTTTGTCATTTTCTTCTTTGCAAGACAGTATATTACTTAAATTTATTTTTCTAATTTCCAAAATAACTTTGTTTTGGTTTCCATTTTTTCTTGTATAATGTGGGTCAGAGATTAAAAGAATTAGTTCTGCTGTCCTTAAAAGTTACTTCACAAAGTTTTACATTAATGTACCAATCAAAAGGCAGAGTATTGGGAGAAATGGAACAGAAATAGCAAAAATGCAGCTCAAGAGGACCTGGCAGTTATTCAGTGTGAAGCATTATAATGCCAGCATACCCTCTCAGCATGCTGCTTTATGTAGGTTGAAACTGTTTTTTTCACCTTCTCAATTGCAACTTACAAAGAGAAATAGTAGAGAACTGTGGTAGGGTGCTCCTATCTAATGTTTAAATTCAAAAATTTCCTCTGAAACTATTTTTTCTTTTTCTTTTCCTTTTTTTTTTTTTCAGAGAAGATGTCATCATTTTAGATTTTCTTCTCTTTTTTCCTGCTTTTTCCTTTTTTCTTTTGCTCAGGCAGTGAGTTTTTAATATTTTCATTTGTACTTGCTTTTCTGCACCTTCACACATTACATACATTTTCATGCTTAGAAAGGATACAGAGTGGCTAAAGAAAGGAAATGTTGCAGAATTTTTACACATCAATTTGAAAACTCTGCAGAAGATTTGAAAATCGGCCGAGCAGAAAAAGATAAGGAGATAAAAACAAAATATAATTCTTTTTTTTTTTTTTTTTTTTTTTTTTAAACAGACCAAAAAAAAAAAAAAAAAAATAAACAATAAGCACAAATTTTGGTTGCTTTGGAAAAAGTAGTGTTTCTGTTCCTAATTTTTTTTCCAAACAAAAAAAGTAGAAGAAAGCAATGGTATTTATTTATTTATTTATTTATTTATTCATGCATTCATTTATCTTTTAAAATTAGCTGTAGTAGACTAGACAAGACTATACTAGGCCAGAACAGTTCAGTTGGAAGGGACCTCCAGAGATCATCTAGCTCAGCTTCAAGGCCAACCAAAAGATAAAGTTTGTTACTGAGGGCATTGTCCAAATGCTTCCTGAGCACTGAAAGGGAAGCAGCATCAATCGCTTCTCTGGAAAGCATGTTTCAGTTTTTGATCACCCTAACAATGAAGAATTTTTCCTGAGGTACAGTCTGAATCTCCCCTGGCGCAGTTCTGTGCCATTCCTTGGTCTCCAGTCATCAAGTAACTTAGACACTTACTTGAGAGACCTTGATACTTCTTATTGAAACCTTTCATTCTGGTCAATAATGTCTTCATTTTCAATTGTTCTTCTGTTTCTGTGGTCACCGTGTCTGTTAATCACAGACAGTAATCAGTGCTCAGTTAAAACCCATATCATAAGAATTAACTATGATGATGCCATATCAGCTATATAAATGGATAAACTGAAGATTGGCATTACCTTCAAGTGAGAATAAAAACTTAACAGTTTAATAAAGTGCCCAGAATCCTGGAAGTGCTATGTTGTTTTTAAAAAAAGTGTATGGGCAGAAATGTTTGTAGGCAGTCATATAAATGTCAAATCAGAGAGTTGTCATACTACATAGTTGTACTATAATTTAGGACAGCATCCTAAAGATTTAGGTAATGCACACGTGTCCTGGGATTTTGTACTGGCTCCATCACAGCATTCTGTGAACTTCACTGATGATGTTGTTGCAAGTCAGGTCAAAACTAAACACAACCCAAGAGCCTGCTATGCATCACTGACACTGAGGTCCAGCAGGCAGCTGAAAGAAAAGATTTGTCTTGAGAAATGCTTGAGAAAATAGAAAAAGGTTAAATAGCAGTGTGTTCCTTATGAGAGGTTTTCAAGCAGGATACGTGTTTTTGAGTCAGCTTTGAGGCTGGCAGGTGGCACAGCTAAGTCATTGCTCTGCTGTCAGCCCAAGTTTGATGAGTCACTTTGGCAGCCTTTCTTCCCACTAACTGCAGCCTATGGAAGAGCTAATCCCAGCCCCAAAAAGTCAGTGGTAGAACTCCCACTGGTATGAGCAGGAAGGGTTCTAGCCTTCTGCAATGAACAGCCAAAATTTGTGCTCTCATTGGACTAATCAGAGATGGGAATGAGATGCTCATGAAATTGTGTTAAGGTCCCCAGCTTGGGCAGTTAATGTAGTTCTGCTATAGTCTGTTTGTAAAATGGGTGTTAAATTGTTTGCCAGACAAGGATTTCCACCTTAAATTCATACTCTGAGATGAAAATGGCTCTGTAAATGCAAAATAATAATAATCACATGAAAACTCCCAAATCTACTCTCAGTGTTCATAAACATATAGCAGCAGGCTGAAAACATCACAAGATTAAAAACAAACAAACAAACAAAAACAACCAAACAAACAAATACAGGCCTCCAGAAGTCACTTCAAACCCCTAGTCAGTCTGTTCCCTAACAACATTTCCTTATTGCTCTGTTGGGTGCTATTGAATGATGTGACAATAAATAGAGGTGCAGAAATGGAGCAACAAAAAATATCCCCCAGTGTTTCAAATAAGTTCTCATTTCATTGATGTGATCTTTCTATGAGATGTATTAATATATTGTTAAAAACAACCTCTCTGCTGCACTGCAAGTTTTCCTTGTTGACTCATTTGGTGGCCCCTGATAGAGTATCAGGAGAGCTTTATTTGGAAGGACACTGGGGGAGGGCTGATTAAACAGGCTTCTGGCTGCATTCAATTTTATCTGGTTCAGGGAGATTTTGCACCTTTCTTGGAGATTGTACCAGCTGGGATTAGCACATTCCATTTCCTGCACTCCTCATAAGGCTGAGAACTAAAGAAAATTAAAATAAAGGTCAGTGAACTTGGCTATGCTTTTCTTTTGCTAAAAATTTGTCCATATGTTTGTGTCTTTTTGCTTTGATCACAACTCACTTTGGCAGGCTATATGCATGTTTGCATGTGTAGGGGTTTCATTTTTTTCCATTCCACTGCACAATAATCTGTATAGGCTCATCAGGATTCATCCTATTTCCATTTACTTTTGTTTATGGAAATAATTTCCATTTAACTTTACTTCCAACAGATTTGCACTTACTTATAGATTAAGGACAGCCAAGAGGGTGACCTTTCTCCTGGCAGAGAGTCAGTGGTGCATCTTGCTCCTTGGTCCCCCAGGACAGATGTCCACCCCTGCCAGGGCTGTGGAGCCATGCTGCCCTACCTGTCCTGTTGTGGCCCTACAGCTTGTAGAGCCACAGGCTCTGCAGTACCCTGAACACACACGCATAAGTACATGCACACCCACAGCCAAACTTTGCAGGCCCAGAGCCAAAAGCATTGCATGAGAAATCATCCACTATGGGAGTCTTCCTTGTTTCTACCAGCCCTCAGCATCAGCAGTGGGATTTTGCCATGAGGACACTTGTCTCCATTGTCCTGAATGAAGAAGACCAAACTCATGTCACCCAGCACATCAATCTGCCACTTTGTAGTTAATTCAGGTCATCTGAACTGGATTTATATCAGTAAGCTAATTGTAACTACCAACCTCCTGAGCTAAATGCTAATCTTCACGTATTTATACACCTGCTTTTTCTTATCGTCATTCTGAAAGAAACACACAGAGCGCTTTTTTTTTTTTTTTTTTCCACTATATCACCACCTACTTCTTGGAAGAGTTTGAGACCAGAACTGACAGCTTTAAACCATGCTTCATAGCTTAGGTAGAGGCTGTGGAAACTACGTGGCAACTGCATGAGCAAGTCGTGTTGACGTGGCCGCCAGACACAGGCAGAGGAGGCCACTCCTCAGCTCCTGCGCACACCGAGGGGCTGACTGAGCAGAGAATGTGACCCAGCTGCCACCCACAAGACCTATGCAAAGTGTTCACCTTGGGCTGTGATCATCACACTCTACTTTATGCTGGCTATGTACCCTTTTGCCATTTAGTTGCGTGTTCAGAGGCTTTCTGCCAGATCCCCATTAGTGTATCTTAATGAAGTTCAGCTTCTGTTTGATTTCCTCAGTAAGTCTGAGCCCAGAAGAAGTCAAATAAGGGCAGATACCTTATGCAACCAGATCTGAAGTATGACTGAGCTCAAGTAAACCTAGAAGAGACAGTAAGGGTAAAAAAGCTTAAACTGGTCAGGCCTTCATGCTTTCTTCCTTGTGCCTCTAATTCCACACTGTAAGCGTCTTGGGCCTACAAAGAGATTTACAGGGTATGTCATTAGAGCCTCTTTTCATTTCCTTTTTTTCTCTCACAGTAATATATTTCAAGTTAATTTCAAGCTAAATCTCAGTAATTCTGAGGTTTTCAAACCACCTCTCCTATGTAGTGAGACTTACTGAAAGCCCTAACTTTTCACCTTCCCATTTTACATTGAGTTCAGATGAGTGAAAAGCCATGGGAATATGTTGTTCTCTCCAATGTACTGCAGCACTGGTAACTTATAATACACAGAATCTTGGGAACTACAATATATCTTGCTCCCATGGCTGTAATTCTTGCTTCTTGCTTTGTTCAAGTGAGCAAACTAATGCACGAATTTGCAATCTGTAATTCCTGCTTAGCTAGGAGATTAAAAAGGAAGATTAGGATCAGAGTGAAGGAGATTTACAGCTATTATGGGCAGAGAAAATATTAAATATTTGAGTAAGTAAAGTACATAAATGAATGTATTAGGACTTAACTTAATGTAGCATATGTCTAGAATTCTTCCCCATCAAAACTCCTGTCAGCAGTTCAGGGTCCAGAAACAACTACTGGAAAACATGGTTCAGTACTGCAGGATATTAGAAGTACTCTGCAGACATTTTACACTCAAAGCCTACTTACCACTTCCATTCACAGAAAACCTGGCAGCAGGCTGAGCACCATCTGTGAAGCTCTGCACGACAGAGATCTGGTGAGGCACTTGGGAAGATGTCTATTTCTCATCACATGTGTAATTTTTACTAGAAAACAGGCTTCAGGGAAACCTGCAAATCATCAAAACATATGCTATCAGTGGTAGGCAGAAAAAAACGCTGCCCATGTTCTATTACTAGACTAGAGACTCTCCAACTGTTATATGAAAAGAGATGAATCTTAAGGGGGCTGATTCAAAAAGGGATAGCTAGAGCACTGCATACAGCGAGCATGAGAAGTAGAGCATGTATACAACAGAAAAGGATCTATTCAAAGTGCTGAGGCAGGACTAGTGGTGTTAATACATTAGTGATTGTCAATTAGGGAGCAGGCAGGAATACTGAGATTGGTTTCATTGATACTGATGACACCATGAGGCATTTCAGAGGGCACAACAAAGCTAAGGAAATGAACAAATGAAATTAGCTGGAAGCAAATATATACTGGAAAGAATTTTTGAAGCTCTTGGGCTAATTGTTATGCTCTGTAACAGTAGCTCAGCGTATCAACTTGATCAGATCACAAACCTCTAATTTATTCTACAGCTGTGAAGAAAAAAGCCAGTTTCTCAATGTGCAAGAAATAGAATAGAAACTAATATCTAAAATTTTATCATGTCACTAGCTACAGTGATGGACTGTTACTTGATATTCTGCTCTGCATGTTTTTCTGTGTCGGTCATACAGTAAACATTAATGAAGTCTGAGAGGCTAGATATGAATTAATATGTGTGACTGTCCTGACACTTCTTAGTTCAAGTGACAGACTCTCCTTTTGACTCCTTGGAGAAATGAATAATGTAACAATTAATGAAAAGAAAATGAAGCTAAGTGACAAAAGGGTAATGCCATATTTTTCTTCTTCATCTTCTGAAGAACTTACTTCTTCAGTTATGTGAATTAAACTATGGCTGCTTCTTTTCCCAGGCCAACAACAGCTATCCCCTTCACATTTTGCACTTAAGGAAGGATAGAGCACTGAAGAAACTCATCTGATTTATATGCTTTTACAGTGTTAAAGAGTCATGCTACTAAAAATCAAAATATTGAAAAGCCACTCTTCTCACCATGGACACTCAATATGGCCTGGAACACATTCAGCAAGGAGTGGCTGACAGCATTTGAGTAGCTGGAAACTGTGATGAATGTGATGGTCGTGATGCTGTACATAGTGTACTAAACTCATGCCTTTTAGTTACCACAGCTCTTGAAGAATTCAGCTATGGCAATTACATACATATCAGAAGGTTTAGTGCAGCCAAGTGACAAATAAGGCAAATTGGGTACAGATCAAAGGGTCTTTTGTTGTGTTCATTCACAGGCATGGACAGACAATGGCTTGCTAAGTAAGGACATGGCAAGGCATGTGTGAAAAATGATTGCTACAGCAGTAACTCTACCATTGACAAATAATCAGAAATTCAAATGTTATTTTCATCTTCAGAGAGATGCTAGAACAATGGAGGATGCATAAAACCATTTATATTTGAAGGGAGAAGGTAAACAATTTAATGTTACAGAGTGGGATGCACAGCACAGGGAAGATAAATGATGAAATTCCAGTGTAGTCTGTCTTGTGCAGTTGCCACACTAATTAGAGATCAATTACTTCCCAGTTGTTTGCAACCTTATCAAAGAATAGCAAATTTACTAAGAGCAAAATGTGGTAAGATGTCTTTTCATTATTACAGTAGATTTGTTGAAACAGTTCTGACATTGAGATTAATAAAAGCTTTCCCAAAGGTAATATGATCTGTATGTATATACTGAGAATTTTGAAAGCTGAAAACTCGATCCTAGCCACTATCATAAAAATTCTCATTTCTATTGTTTTCATGCAAACACCCCTAACAAAGTAGAGATGGAGGAAAGAAGTAAATAAGTTTAATAATCTGAAAACTTTTACAAAAATATAAACATAACTTTTACATTCCATCAACTTGATCAAGTAGATCAACTAAAGTACAAAAACTGAGAATATATGCAGCTCATATATTAGAGAGTGTTACAACGCTGAGAAGGGAGTGCAGGGGAAAAAGAGATTACTTCTATACGTTAGTCACTCTGTAGATAATGCCTTCTATTTGTTTCCATGGAAACTACAAGAGATACAAAGAGCACAATAACACTATTTGATTTAGAAAAATACATACATAACAATATTCCTCAACATAGTCACCACCATTAGCTCATTTGCATGGGTGATCTGATTGAGATGCTGTTCATTTCACGGTGTGACAGCTGTGCATGGCTGTCTGGAACTTGTCTTTCATGTTGCTATTGCCACTGCTGAAGCACATCACCCACCAACTCTCAGCGCTCACAGCCACGTTTCGCCTCCATAAGCAAGTGTTGATGGATGTCAACAGGCGGCATTTTTTCCACATGGAGGAATTGACTATTCCTAAAACCATGACAAATGGTCATGGTTTTATGATTTCCATTATTGGTATTCCACATCATAACATCATGTACTGCGCTGGGAGTTAAAGAGTTAATACTGCAGTTCCATGGATTGTCAATAGCTCTGTGTGGTTCTCAGAAGAGAAAAACAAACTACAGATCCCAGAATACTTCACTGTTCGTTTCCTTTTTCCATTCAGAGGGAAAGATAAAACTGTTTGGGAGTCATGAGACTAGTTCTTTTTCTTCTCCTGCTCTTCTCTGCCATGTGTGCTCCCTACTCATCTTGCCTTCAGTGTCAGACTAAGGCCTTTGGTTTTGGACACTCTCATTTTATGTGATTTATTCACTTCAATTCCAATTATATTGTATTATATTGTGTTATCTCGAATTCCACTATCATGTTTAGTAAATTAGTTTTCTCCCTTAGCTCATTGCTGCTGCTTTGTTTTCAAGCCCATCTCCCTACCTTTTTTCCCTTTCCCAGATCATGGGCCTGTGGATCTGTCTGACCTACTAGTCACACAACCAGACCAAACTGAGCCAGAACTGTGACACACCTTTGCTTCATATGCACTTTTGTGCCAGACATCATTTTGTCAGGCTGCCCCTCTGCTGCCATCTGCCACACAGCATCAACATGTAATTGGTGGGGAGGTTCAACTTCTACTGCCATAACACCAATACCAGCCTCTGATACTTTGTGCCAACAGAATAAAGCAGGAGGCATTACTTTTGAAGCAGCTCCCATAGTATCTAAAGAAGAATAAAGTGTATTTACAAAATGCCAAAGAGACAGGAATATCATTATGTAGTCTGGGACGTGACAGCAAGTATTAAAAGGTCTTAAAACTAACTTTCCCCAGAATTCTACTGACTTGCTTTATATATGAGAACAATTTATGCATTAGTATGAATATCAGCAATATTAACTTTACATTCTCAGAACTTGTTCTGATTCCAAGTTTACAAATATTTACTGAATATTCGCAGAGATGTTATTACTTCAGTGTTATTTATCTTTCAGCTTGTTTTCAGCTTTTTGGAGATTGAGTGGTATTCTATTTGTTTTCATTTTTTGCTTTCTTTTTTTTTTTTTTTTTGCTTTGTTTTCCCCAAATGAGGCAGACTTGGAAACAATATTGTCTAGTTTGTTGGCGTTTAATGCAAAGTACAAAAATTTAACCTTTTTTTTTTTTTTTTTTCTCATTATGACAATTACTTGATATACCATGGCTGTTAGTCTTTTAATGGTTCTGCTGCAATAGAACTCAGGAGTGGATCTTGCTGTACCACAGGACAGTTCAATAAACTAGAAAGTTGTAATGAATCTGAAGCCTAATTTGTGCAGTCAATAATGGGACCACAAGTACTGGGCTGCTAGGCTAGAAAAGATATAACACAGATGGTGTTCAGGGTGAGCAGAGATATAGATGCCCCTAACTGCTTTCCTGCATGCAAAGGCCTGGCTTTCATGCTGCGCCTCATTAGGTAAACACAGTGCCTTCTGCGCTGTGATCTTCCTAGGTCTTGGCTTCTGGAGGAAAGATTTGGCATGTGGGCCAAATGATGAGGAGATCAGGATCCCATGGTTTATTACAGCACTCTCCAATTACTCAGACTAGACATCCCCCTTCAATATCAACTCTCCTAAATGAAAATAACATCAATCCAAGATAAAACAGCCTTCCAGAATGCCAAATTACTAGCAGTTCAACAAGTCCACTTCAGGACTTTCTCCAGCCCTCCTTACTGTTTTTTTCTATCAACTAGTAACTTCCTACATTCTTTAGTCTTAATGTTTACAGTAGAGAACTACAGGCTTATTAATTTCTAATGGAGATCAAGTAGATCTTCTAAGAAGAATCTTTTCCTATCTAATCACAGAAATGACTTATATATTGGAATTAGCAGTCTTGGATACTATGGCCCTGAATATTCAAAAGATAACAAGGGAATGATTAAGATGTCTTTTGTTCTGTGGAACTCTGCCATTTATGAAAGAGCAAATTAATTTGTTAATGGTAGTGAAGTATTTTAAAGCAAAAAATTACAATTTGTATATGATATATTAAGCAATGGATTTTTCTAAAGAATATGAGGTAGAAAATAAAATTACTTTTTTTTTTTTAAGTTAACTTATATTACAGAATTGTAAAAAGAATAAGATTCACTCTAGTGGGTGTTTTTTTTTTAATAAAAAATTAAATACACTTGTAAAGTAGTTATTTCATATTTTCAATAAATACAGCTTACCTTCATGTAAGTTAAAAAGCATGATACAAAAATTCAAACCCTGGGAAACTTGAAACTAACTTTCTAAATCACAAGGATCAGATCATATTCATCTCAAAGTGTTGGCCATACCAGGAAAATCTTCAGGGCAAAGATCTAGTTCCGTTCACTCTTCCTCTGTTTCCCTTAAACAAATCTTTTTCCGAATTCTGGATCTCCTTCTCAGGTGCCTAATAAGGATTTCTGCACCCAAATCAAGTTTACAATACAGGTTTTAATCCAAGAAAATACCTAAGCTATGTTCCTTACAGGTTGGTGATTGATACCTTGTGCCCCAGTCTCTCTGGTGAATCTGATCCCTGCACAGCTCTTAGATAGGTTATCGAGATTGTTTTAACTTGTGATTTCTGTTGATGAGCCTTGAATTTGAATTACACTGTTGAGTCATGGTTGATACGTTACTGCTAGGACAGTAACAGCAACTGGCAGTCAAGATTCTGGTGTCTATTTGAAAGGGAGTACTACAAACACTTCCTCAAATAGCAGAAAAGATTACTTCTCACCCATAGAGAAGGCTAACTGTGGAGGATGAATCTTGTTTCAGGTACATTCAGTTTTTGGGGACTAGTGCTTGTGTAAGGAACTGGGACAGGTAGCTCATGCCAACTATGAAAAGTGACATTAATTTCAGGTATTAAAGCAACCCCCCATTTTGTTTTAATTAGTTTTTTAAATGCGAGCATAGGTTCTGACAATTGCTGTGGCTTCAGATCATTCTTTGTTTTTCTTTTTTTTTATTATTTAACCCTATATATTATACTTTGGAGGATGATAGTTTTTGAAAGGAAAGAGCAAACTCAATTCTTAAATTGACACCAGTGCTTGACGATCCAGTTAGAGCTATATTACATCTGGCACACAGATGCTAGAAAGGCCTAGTACAAAAGAAGGCAGTAGCAGGACTTGCGTAAAATCTGTGCCAGACAACAAAAAAAAATTTTGAAAGTTTGCACAGGTGAAAGAGAAAATTGCACAGAGTAAGAATGTTTAACTAGGTATGAAGAAATGATAGTGAAAATGTGAAGGAGTTTTCAGGTAGTAGTGAAACACTTACATAAATTGTACTAAAACTGAAAATGGTTTTGTTACCTCTGTTTCACACTATGAGGGATTACAAGGAAGTTCAAGCCAGTGCATTCAGAACACAAACAAGGAAATACTGCATTTCCTGGTGAGAAGCCAGTTTGTGGAATTCACTAGAGTGGCAAGTCCCTAAGTTAATATAGTCTGGATATTTTAATGATTTTATGACAGCTCAAAATATGACCCTATGACAGCTCATAATATTTATAGTTTTGCAAACTAGAACTGCATTAGGCATAGTACAGAAACTCTGCAAACTAGCTGAGGCTTTCTCATATGTTAAATGCATTTGAGGAAGCTTCCCTGCTTACGTACAGGCAAATGGAGTTCCTTCTGAAGGCTCTACTGTGGGTTGTCAAATGAGGAGGGAAAGTCATTTTAGTTGAGCTGGTGCCATGATCCAGCATAGCAAATCCTCCGCTGTTAAATCAAGGCTTTAAAGCAGTTTCTTAGTATTCAGAGAGGCCTTTCCTTTTTAGGCAACAACAGAACATAATCTGGATAGACCCTGACCCTTAACCCACAACTGCGAATGTCTGAAGCATGGTACAACGGATCAGAGTTGTTCTTAGTGCCCTTTGCCCTTTAGCATGTTTGAAAGGCAAACTTCTCACAGAACTGGAGATAATCACTCCTGAATGCTTAGCACCCCTGGGGTTTCAGCCTTAGGGCATGGGAGGGTGAAAAGATGACCTCTCCAGGATCCCTCCAGCCCTTCTTCCTATAATTCTGTAATTTGAACAGTTAACTAAAGATATTCCAATGACTTTTGAATCATACATCAAACGATGTGACTTACATACCAAAAACTTTGCCCTAAAAGTCTTCATCAGCACATAACCTCTACTAATGATCCATGATATGCTAGAAGCACCTTCCACTGAGGACATGTTTATTCTTTGAATGATAGTGCCATTTTACAACCACGACACTGAAAAACTGAAGATCTCAGAACTATCTATAGTCTAAAATGAGTCTTTGAGGATAAACACATGAATATTGGCCAAAAAGCCAGAGATCTGATGACACTGTTTTGTAGATGCAACCCGGTGCTTATTATATGCAACAATCTGTCCCACAGTTTATCCATGTTTTCTGAGTTTCCTGGGAATGTGGAGGCCATATGTAAAACTTAAATGCAAATGGCGGGCAGCTTACTGCCAAAACCAGTATAATTGATATGCCTATTTTTATTTTATTTTTTTTTATTCTCTTCTGATGTTATTTCAGCTGTCACATTGCTCTGGGAGTTCCCTGTTTTGTTGTTGCCTTTTTTTTTTTTTTTTTTTTTTTTTTTTTTTTTTAATACATTTACATGTTAGATACCCTTTTGAGATAAAGGAAAGCTACATAAGGTCACAACTGACAAACGCACACCTAGGGACTAGAGATTTAAGTCTCCAGAGGGTTGCTGTGCTGATCAACCTTGCTTGTTGCTGGCTTACAGAATGTTCTGCAAGTGATGCTTTCCAAGCTAAAAAAATTGTCAGGAAGAAATTTTATAAGTGTTAGGATTTCTTCTTCACTCTTAGGAAAATTAAAGGCCTGACTTCCACAACATTTGTGCAATTTGGCATGGTTCTAGTCCTGCAGAGTGGTTCCTCCTTTCCCCTGTTACCCTGGTGGAGATGCTGCTAGACATACATTATGGCTGTGTCTGCCTGCTCTGGAGTGCATCACAGTATTGTTTGACAGTTCCTGGGTGTATAATAGTAACTCCTCTGCAACCTTCCATACTTCTTTTTCCAGGGTCACTTGCTCAGTGCACCATATGCCACACTGAATGATGACTTATTTCCTCACATTTTCACAAGCAAGTAGAAGCCTATGCATTTGTTTACCTGTCTGCAAGAGCATGCCTCTAGATAATGGCTGAACTGTTTGGTTTCCCCAGCCATAAAGCTTAAATTCTGCATAATTCGTTGTAAGAGGCAATGGGAATTGCTAGGACCATCCGAAAGCCTCCCAGGCAATTGGAGATTGATTCAGGAAGCTCTGAGTGAAGCTTCCCCAGTACACAAGAGAGACAGGGGGAGTTTGAACCATCCCTGTAAGACCCTGGCTTTATAGGGTTTATTGTCCTGGGGTCTGAATGCTTATCTGTAGGTGGGTTGGTTGGTTTTGTTTTGTTTTGTTTTTGTTTTAAACAGAATGGAAATCGCTACAGAATTAGTATAATTTAATTAGAAAGTTGAATTTCACTCAGCTCTCTACATTAGATTTATGTATTAAGTTACCTAAATGGACCAGTGTCCAGTCAGGACAGCATTTTCCGGAGTCCTGACTCACTGGCAGTCTGGAGCTGAAGTGAACTAAGTAATATTGTAATAATTCTTACAAATTATTTAACAAATATTAAATTATTTTCTTGAAAGGCTTCTTCCGCCACTGCTGATTTGTATCACCGTGCCTGAAGTGCTCTGCTTCCATTTAAAGCTTTTTGTGCCTAAGCCTCTGCCTTGTGCTGCCTTACCTGTCTTGATCTTTTTGCAGCTGCCACTTCAGAATTTGAAGATAAGGGGCCATCTAACATAGAAGCAGTTTTTTTTTCTTTACATGGCCATTAGTGGTTTTTCTTTTTTCTTTTTTCTTTTTTTCTTTTCTTTCTTTCTTTTTTTTTCTCCTATTTTTTTTCTTTTTTTTTTTTTTTTTCCTTTTTTCTTTTATTTTTGTCTATGGATTCCTGTTACAACTTCAAGGAAGAGACGTTTATCTGTTACCTTACTGCTGCACTGTGAAAGTCATGAATTATGTTCTTCTACTCAGATAGATTTTCACCCTGCTTTCAGTAGGTCTCCATTAACCCGCATCTGCCAAATTAAACTGACAGGTTTAGAAAAACTTGACACAACAGATTCTAAATTTAGATCTGGTACAAAAATCAGAGGAACTGAGACCGCAGTTTCCTCCCTCTGTGCAGCTTTAGTTGAATCAGTGAGATGATAATACAAAGAGGTAAAAGGGAGAAACGGTGTTTCAGTCCTCCTTTATAGTAGGGTTTTGTTATTCTTGCTTTAAGTTTCAGTGACAAAAGAGGTTCAGAAATCACTAACAAGAGTTTTCTGACATAGATGTGCCTTGTGTTCCTTTACTGGGGGTTTGTTCCTTTTTTCTTTTCTTTTCTTTTTTCTTTTTCTTTTTTTACCTTTCCTTCTTTTTTTTTTTCTCTTCCATTATTTATTTATTTATTTATTTATTTATTAGACTATTCTGAGGACTTGCAAGGATGATATGTAAAGCGATTGTTAGGAAACACCATTTTAAAGAGAAATAGCCATGCTTAATTGGTCAA
This sequence comes from Lagopus leucura, assembly GCF_019238085.1. Lineage (NCBI taxonomy): Eukaryota > Metazoa > Chordata > Aves > Galliformes > Phasianidae > Lagopus > Lagopus leucura. The sequence goes on from NW_024962258.1 coordinate 1,534,836, forward strand.
AAATTGACACAAACTGAAGTTCCAGAAAATGAAATCCCTAGAGCCAGTGTGTGCTCACAGTGAAGCGCAGCCAGGGCAATCAGAAAAAATAATTTAAAAGATTTTGACCCCAGATCCCAAATAATCAGCTGTTTCAGTTAAAGTGCTGGTGGTGAATCCAGCAACAGAGCGAGCCCTATTGCACCAAACCCCTTCTGCCTGGTGCATGAGGACCAGGGACAGGAACAGTTCCAGTGGTCCAGACAACTCCCTTGGAGATCTCCTAGTGCCACCAGTGAGATGTGTGTCTGGCATCTGTACACTTCAGGAAAGCCCTGAAGGTCTCAGTTCTCCCTCCTTCCAGCTCTGTCCTGTAGGAGATACTTACTGAAAAGAAGGGGAAGAGAAAGAGGAATGGGAAAAGGAAAATGAAAATGGATGTGGAAATAAAAATAGAAGGGGAAGGGGAGAGGGAAGGAGAAATGGAAGGGGAAAGGGCATAGTGCACGTTGAGCGCAAACTACAACTTAACTGCTGTGACTGCAGCTCTTGTGAAATATCAGGTCACTGCAGAGAGCTTTTTTGCAGCCACGCAAGAAAGTTCACTTTATTAACTAAGATTTGGTATCTTCAGAAACTAAAGGCAAGAGAAGAGCTACCACAGCAAATTCTGTTACTCAAAGATTACACACAACATTTTCTTCATGCTTGATTTACTCTCATAAAATTCCAGAAGGGTCTAGATCACAGGAGAATTGATTATCAAATGAGTAATATCAAACCTTAACCTTACCCAGCATCTCTGAATGTATTCCAATGAGTTCTTTATGGAATTCAGATGTTGAGGAAACCTCCAAAATCTACACGGAAATGCAAAATGTGATTCCTTTATTTTTCCTGAAACCTGGCAAATGCTGATACAGATAGCACTGACTATCTATAAATTAATGTTTGATACACAACAGTTTACTATTTCTTTTGCAAAGTGGAAATCAAACAGCAAAAGAGGAGAATGGAAAAGTTGCTGTGTCACAAGCCACAATTTAAAAAAAAAAAAAAAAATTCATTTCATTGTATCTCCAAGGAAGACTCCCTCTACACAACATCTGTTGCTGCTTGTGGAGAACAGGGCATGTTTGTTGTTTTCTTGCTTCAAGGACTACTGAGATTTCTAAACCCAGGGCACACAGTTAAGCCTCCTCCCTTCTGAAAACTAGTGTTTTTTTGGTGTAGTAATTTTTTATTTTCTGGAGAGACTGAGACCTGGGAGTCTCAGTATGTGTACCAAGTATCTTGTCTGGCAGGCTGTATTTCTGTGAACTTAAAATCCATCACCTCACAGAGGGCTGCACTGATGCTATGCTTGGGAACACGAGAAATAACTTTTTCTTTCCATTATGCCATTGCTTTTGCTGAGCAAAAGTCTTGCAGCGCTCTGCACTTGGGATGCTCTTTGATGAACTGAATAACATCTTTTCAAGTTTGTATTTTGTATTAACTTACTGCCAGCATCCTGTTAGTTCTACAGGATTTAACATTTTATAGCAAAGACAAGGGCTTGTATTACCATTTTGTTTCCCTAAAGTTGTCTGTATCAGTACAAACCTCTGCTGCTGAGAGATTTTGTGATTTCAAAAATGAACGAAACTCATGTAATTATAACAGGCGATTGGGATGTTTTTAGGTTACTTATGTCCTAAATATAACTTAAAACTAAACGATTTGTTTTTTTCCAAATAAATAAAAGCAACAAATTAGTTTTATGTTGACACATGCTGTAAGGCACTTCTCACTGGACTTGTTTCTTAGGGACCATATGTAAATCTAATATATTCTCCTGGGTATTTCTAAATAATAACAAAATAATATGACGTTCTTCCTCTCTTTAAAGAAATGAAACTAAATTTTAGTTCTGAAACAACAAAATTTCACTCAACAGACTGGTTTCTTTGTTTGCTTGTTTGTTTCAAAATAAGCAAGAAATCTGCTGGTGATTATATTTGGCCCAATCCCAAGCAACTGCTTAAAATAATTTTATAAATGGCCTTTAAGAGCAGATCATTCCATGTTATCTTTCTGAGCAGCATCACACACTCCATACTACATCATAGCACATGCAGATATCAGCATGCAAAGAGTGTTCATGCCCACATGCATACACTTAACCTGAGTTGCACAGATGTACATAACTTGTCTGTATCTCAGTCAGGGATGCACAGGACCAAGAATATGTGAATAACTTCTAACATAGCTGAGATTCAGAACTGTTGAAGGAAGAACCTAAAGCTAGGAATTTTTGTTGTTGTATAATATATATCCTTCTGTATTAGTGTGTGGTAAATACACCCTCCTAATAGCCTGGAGGCAAAATATATATTTTTATCTGTGTTTTATTACACAAACATATTTTCCTGTGCAAATGTTATAAAAGCTATACAGAATGGGTTTATTTTACTATTCAGCTAATTTAAAACTCCTGCATGCTGGGCCAATTTAAACAACTGTAGGGGATCAGACTGAAACAAACAGGAAAAAATTACTTCCTCCAATGTTGACTTTCAAATTGGTTGAAGGACCCCAGAGATTAAAGGATGGATGTTTGGTATCTCCCTGTTAGGATCATTTTTTATTTTTAATAGAAAATTTCTGACTGAGACTAAAAGGCCGAGAAAGTTAGTGCCTAGCAAAGTATATCTCATGTGGCTATGCTGATGGAAAAAAATCCCGAAAATCATATAGCACCTCAATTCTTTTACAAGAGCCAAGCATCTTTGAAGCTAGTAGTAATTCATCCATCTGTGGACCTACATCTGTTAGCTTAATAGGTGACACAAGGCTGGATTTTAAATGAGTCTAACCCAATAACTAGACTTATGTAATAGGCTTTTCAGGAAGACAGAGAAGGAAGCCTTAATGCTAAGAAACTCTATCTCAAAGTATCAGTTCCAGAAGCTCCAATAGCTAACATTAAACCTTTCTGTCTGTCTGTCAGTATAACTTTCCTTTGTATTTTCTTCGCTCAGGCTATCACATTTGCACTAAGGCTGCCTTTGCCCTGCCATTAACCTATGTGAATACACAGGTGTGTGCATAATACATGAACAAAGAAATACCATTGTTTCAAAGAATTTCTTTCTCGTGGTTGTTGCTCACAAAAGAAATGCACAGCACATGCAACTATTTTTCTTAATTACTCCTGAAATGTCACTGCTGTAGTGTCCCACTCACTGTCAGTCAAACCACATTAAAGAGCAGAATAAAAAATGACTTTGTGTAACTCAGTTATTCATTATAATGGTTGTAGCTTGTTTTCTTTTATAGAGCTGAGCATGATTTTTTCTTTCTGTATACTAGTCTAGCCCTGCTGACTTCGGAAGAATGACTCTTGATCTGTTCTGGTAAGAGATGAGGAAGCCACTAATTTTCTACGTTAGATAAATTGCTGGCATAGCAACAGAAATACTGCATGTGTTAGAGAAACAAATACGGTGGGCACAAACAGAAAGTCCCACACAGCTCAGTTAGTTTAACTTAAGAAATGTTTTCTCTCAGAAAATGCCAATAAGCTAGAGCAAAATTATATTTAACAGTGTGGAAAAATTCCACAATATAGCCATATGAGAAATGTACTTAATTTTCCTTTTTTAAATAAGTCAGCAAGTGAGTGCATATTACTAAGTTTGCTAGTACAGCCTAGAAGAACATATTGAAAGATCCTCTGTAATGCACAATTAAATGTAATGTTAAGATGGAGTGCTTTGTGCAGCTGCAGAGCACTTTGCTAAACTGATTGGTTTCAGATGCTGTGAATCTCCAGTCTTGTTAGTGACAGACATTAGAACAACAGCGTAAACTTTCTGTCTCTTATTGTCTCCCTAATATACAGGGCATGGTGGGACAGAATAAACATAGCAAGGCAGCTATGCATTGAAGATGGTTTCAGTGGTAAATACAGCTCTGGCATAGGCAGGCACATCTCTTATTGACTTCAGTCAGTTGTTGCACTGGATTACACTAGGGATGAGTTTGATCCTCAGACTCTTTCTAGTAATGAGTGCTCTGGCAAGAGTATTAAGCACCACAAGCAGAGAATTAGCAGGTCCAGTATTATCCATGCTGTCAACAGAAATGGAGAGCAAGCAGGAGACTGGAGGAAAATATTGTGTGTGCTTTACTGGTTTGCAAATGTATGCTGTCTAAATCAGCAGTAACTCACTGACAAAGCTCGGAGTTTTTCTGCTCCCTTCTAACAGTATATAAAAAAATACTATTTAACATAATGTAAGGCATTTATTCAGATGCATTAATAGCAAGGAAAAGTAGGTAGTTATATAGTAAGGAATGTGAGAAAACTTGATGTGATGTTGTCTTTGAGATATATTTAAAGTGCTGAAAAACATTTCATATATAAAAGTTGCAAATGAGTAGATACCCTATCTTGAAAATAGATCATCAATATCTTAACACAAATAAGGAAGCTCAGATTGTCAGTACAAGTAGTCTGAGGGTGTTTATGTCTGTTCTTGTTAAAACTGCTCAATTCCTCTTCAAACTCCAAGTAAAGCCTTTCTGTTCAATTTGATTTTATTTCATGACAGGCAAGGACTACACTCTGAAGGAAAGGACTACAGTTTAATAATCTCAAATAGAAAAAAAGATATCCAGATAGAAGAAAAAAGCCAGCAGCAGGCATCAAATGAGACAGAAAGAGGTAACAAAGAAATCAGCAGCCTCACTGAAATGATTCTCATCTGAAACGGGTGAGAAAAGAATAGCAACAGAATACCGGGTCTTCAGAGACATTTTCTCTCTCTTTCTCTCCTACAAATTCAGCAGCAAAACTACTTGGAGACTCCCAGGTCCTGGTGCATCCTTCTGGCCTAGGTCTAGGGGCTTGTAGCCAAGTTGGGGACTGGAGGAAGGCACAGGGGAGGCAGCTGAAGGTGTGCTGGCCTCTGCTAAATCCTTCTTCTCCTCTGCCCTGCATCATAGCAAATGGCTGTGCTTTGCATGTAGGTCTGCAAGAACTTGCACTTGAGGGGAGGAATAGCTGAGCATCCCATCTGACGGTGCAGGTTGCAACCTACTGCCATTTCTTGCCCCACCATCATGCCATGCACAACTTAGTCCTAGAAAACATTTGCCTTTGGAGTTTTATGATTTCCTCTGTCTTCCCCATTCTGTTCTATTTTCTCTTTTTTTCTTTTCCTGGATATTTCTTAAAGCATGGGTCTGAACTTTTTCCCATATTTCTTCTATACCAGACACTTCCTATGATACTGGTAAACAACATTCTTCTGAGAAGTCCTGTTGTGGAGTGTGGAGGATGACTTGGATCTTTTTCTTTTTTTTTTTCTTTCTTTCTTTCCTTTTTTTTTTTTTTTTTTTTTTTTTTTTTGTGGGTGTTAATCACACATTCCCACCTGTGTTTTGAGCTTAGATGGCTCTGAAAGAAGGCTGCAGAGAGCTGTTTAATGCCTGTGTTTTAGCTGCATGTGGGTTTCTGACTGAAGCTCAAAGAAATCACATACTAAAGGCAAAGGCTGCAATACCAATTCACACAGGAAGAATCTAGTACTAAGGTTTGTTACATTATAACATCCAAAAAAGGGGGCTTCCGAGTTTCAAAGGTTTATTTCTAGGCAAAATGAAGCTATGCAAGCTATAAACAACTAAGCAAGTCTATTCAGTTCAATTGTACCAGAAGTTACTCCAGGTATGTTTGTAGACTCTGCTCTGTGAGTTTATCTGTACAAATGGTATATAAATGAAGAAACAAATGTCACATTCCCTGGTAAAATGAGAGATGGAGCTTCTATTGTGAATAATGCAAGCTTATCAGAGATAAAAGAACTGATGAATTATAGCTATAGTTTCCATATTTACTACTGCAAACTCTAATTTGTTATCCTATGAACGAGTAAACTGTGAAGGGACGGATTGATTTCTGATAAAACAAGAGCTGATAAAAACCCTGGTGCAGAATGAAGTACATCTGGTTTGTTTATAGCATGCAATTAGTTTTCCTCTCTAATCTCTTGACCTTCACGGCTGCTACTAACTCAAGAGGATCCTCTCAAATAAAAGTGACATTGCAAAGCAAAATATGCTCTCCTTCTTGCCAAAGGTGATATAAGACAAAACAGCATGAAAATAGGTTTTATCCTAAGCTATAGGTCTCCTGCCAAGTTACAGAAGCATAATTCCCTTGGCACTCTTAAGGTAAAGGAGATATAAAAGAACAGTCTGAGTGTAGTTCCTGAGTTTTATCTAAACAAGTCTATTTTGATGCAGTGGAAATCAGACACACACTGTGTATGAAGAAAACAATGCCATTTAATTTTGAGTTAGTTTTTGATTCGTAGAGTATTTGTTGGGAGATTTCTCTGGAAGTCATGTAGTTCAGCCTTTGCACTGAAGCAAAACCATCACTAGCTGTAGATCAGACCAGACATGACCTTGTCTTATCAGGTCATGAAAAACTCCAAGAGTGGATATCCTGCAACCTCTCACTCTTCCATTGCTGAATCCTTGTTCTTCGCGAGGAATTTTTCCCAAATGTTTAATGTGAATCTCCCAAGCTACAGTAAATGGTCATTGCTTCTTTTCATTTTATTTTCTTCTAATGAAGAGAGTTTGGCTTCATCAAATCAAAAGTTCCCCTCCAGTTGTTGTAGGTTGCTAACTTACACACTGAACAAGTCTAGCTATCTAAAATTCTTGAAGGTCATGTGCTCTAGGCTCCAAACTATCTTGGTAGCCCTTTGACACTCTTCCTCCTTACCCCTCTTGATATGAAACCCAAAACTAGACATATTTGCCTTAGTATTGACATCTGGCTACAGGCATTTACATCAAGGCTGCTAGTCAGTTTCAGCCTGTATTTGTGCCTGAATAAGGATTTTATTCCTATGCACATAATTTACATTTCTTGAAGTGCACTTGGACTGAGGTTTTACTTTACAGCTTAATAACACCTCTTCCTAATTTAGTATCATCCACCGGTAGTGTTCTTAGCGTCCAAGTAAGTTATGATGAAATTACTGAACAATGTAAACCTCTTCTGTATTTGTTCCAAACTGCCTACCAGATAACGAATTATTGATTACTACCGAATAGGTTGTCTTCTCTGTTCAACAACTCCATGTTTTCTCTAAACTTCCTCTTGCTACTAACATATCTACTGAAGTTATCGTATCTTCTAGGCTAGACTTGGGTTTCTCTCCACCTGAAATTTGGCCTTCTCCCAGGTTGAGACATCTGACAAGTTTTTTTCCAGATTTTTTCCTCAATTGAATTCTCCTTTGTTACTTTTGCAGGTTTCCACCTCTTGCATATATTTATTTTATTATTTTAGTCTGCAAATAAGTTCCTGTCTTAGGCAAGAATATCTTCTCATGAAATAGCCAGTTTGTGATTAGCCATCACAGCTGGATAGCTTGTGCTTGATCTTTACATATGTTTTTCTTAAAAACTAACCAACCTCCTAGCAACTTCCTACTGTCTTTTAGTCCAAAGACTCAACTCTCCTGCTTTTCCCAGCTTTCCTCCCCATCCTGAGCTCAATCATCTCCTGGTTATTGTATCCTCAGCCATTAGCCTATAGCCACTTCTATCAGCAATTCTGGCTCGCTGCCTGTGAGCCTGTCCTGGTTGGCCTATCAAGCATTAGTTTAGGGATGTCATCAGTAATGCAGTCAAGGAACTATCTCAGCTGCTTGTACAGTATCGTGCTGACCTTCTAGACAATGAGTGGATGTTAAACCTCCCTTTGAAAAAGATAAGCTGCAGCTGGGATATCTCTGCTTGTTACTTGCAGTAAGCCTGGTCTATCTCATGCTTTAGGTGAGTAAACTATAGCATATCCATAATATATCCGGGGCTAATTGATCTCGATCTCAAGACCACCAAAGACAAATTTCCAATTTCTTATCAGTCCTCTGTACTGTCAAGAAGCTCCTTTACAAATGGTGCAATCCTCCCTACTCTTCTTCCCTCAGGAAAGAAACCTGTACCTGTCCACGAGAACCTCAGATGCAGATGCTATCTCATGGCTGTTAGTGTCCTCACACTCTAACCCTACAGTTCTTCAGAGACACTCAAGCTCTGTGTAACACAGATACCAGAGATAAGTCTTTGAATGTATTTGCCACTAAACATGGAGTAACACAACAATCAGCAGACTCTGTCACTTGTGGTAAAGCTAATCAAGAAGCTGATTTATCATGGACCAGAGGCTTCATAGACAAACACTCTAAAGCAATCTGCTTCAACAGACAAGTCTGCTCATTCAGAAGTAGTCATTGGCCCTGGGGAATGGCCAGTCTTGAATCTACAGAAAACAGTAAACCTTATAATGTATCCACTGTTAATACTAGAGGTAGCTGAGAAATGTGACATTTTTTTCTAAACCTCCCTTCCCCTTTGCCTCTGTGTGGCAAAAATGGAAAGCAGAATGTCTATCACATGAATAACCATAGTTATCGTCAAGTCACTGCATGAACGAACCCTTTTTGCCTCATGTCTGGGTTTCATTCAGTGACTCCTGGGAGTAAATTCTACAGTGCACAAAATAGCTTCTTCTTTTGCTCAATGTTTACAGGCCACAATATTCAGCATCCTCATCGGTGTTTCTGCTGTTTCACACTTTATTTCCTCTGGCACTCTTGGATGAGTTTTATCTGAGGTGTGTGATTTGCTGTACTTGAATTACAGGAGTTGTTCCCTAGGATTCACTGTACTGATATGTCCATCACTCTGGTATTTGCATATTGTCTGCCAAGGCCATTTCTCTCCAAAATCTATCCCAGTCTTTTTTTCCCTCCATAACATTTTCAGCTATCTGTCCCAGCAGCAATGCTCCAGCATGTAATTTTAGTGGTGGTATTCTCCATGAGGAGTTCTTCACATTGCCCTTGCTTCTTCACAAAATCTGTCAGGATGGGTGAAGTTTTATCTAATTCAGGACATCTTGGCAAGACTCTTTAAGAACAGTTTCGTATCTACTAACATACTCACTTCAACACATCCACCAAACAATTTGCAAAGACAACCTCTATAAGTATTCTTCCTTTCCCACAGACAAACTGTTCAAATAGATGTTTTTTCTACACATGTAACTGTATCCATGGTCTAGTGGTTTGTGTTTTTCATCCCACTGAAGAAATACATGAAAATTGTCTCACTCTGAATTACTGTTGGTACACATTCAATGGTAGTCAGCCAGCCCAACTTAAGTAAGGAGTGGTGAAAACATGGAAGGAACATTGATTTATCCACGCAAACAAATCCTTCAAGTAGCTTCTTCAAGGGTTGTTGTCATCACTGCTGTAGTTTGTAGATTAATTTGGCTGCTGCTCATTGCCTATTGATGTTCTGTTCTACACTGCATGAAGCTGTAAACATATAAGTATTAGCATCATATTTTCATCAAGCAATCTTCAGTCTTTCTTGCATTAATTATTTCTTTTTAATGAGAACTCTGACAAAAGTGCAAAAACTTAATCTTTCCTTGGCATCAATTCTTCTATATTAGGTTCAGAAGAAATCTTCAGTTTCTGTCACATCCCACGGTACACCACAATGTGTCAACACAGACAAAGACCTCATAAGCCTACGCTGTGTTTGTAAGTAGCACCCCTTAGCATCTGCTTTAGGTTACTGACAGAGATAAGATACCATGCTAGATGTGACTTAATCTTCTAACATTCATGCCTTCATGACTCAACAGGTATTGCCAAAGGGTAATACAAGGGTCTTGTCTGTTTATGTGCATTCTGTCTTACTGGGGACAGCTATTAGTGGCCTTCCTCATTGTACTCTGCTTGCTAGGTAAGTATGTTAAGCTCTGTAGAATTATAATTTTATGAGGTATAATAGGCAAAAAAAAAAAAAAAAATCTGAATGAGAATTCAAATTAACTCCTGTCTCTGTTAAAAGTGACTAAGGTCTCAAACAAGAGAAAGGCTTTGCAGAATAGAGGAGTGTGGCTGCAGTGACAGAAAATGGCATATGTTATTCATCTATTCATAGATATGGGGGAAGCTGAAGAAGAGCCTGAAAAGCAGTGCCTTTTGGTAAAATGGTGCTGTCAGCATGGTCAGTAGCAGTAGTGAAAACCAAAAACCCAAACTTCTGTGAACTGCTAGCAACAAACACAAACTTTTCTCTATTCAGATAAATTCCACTGGGGTTAAAAGGCATGCTTGACTTAAAATTCTTTCATTTTTCTGAGTCTGTTGTGGTAAAATAGTATTGCTTCTTCTTATTTTGTGTTGGTAAGACTTGAGGGCTAACTGACCAGGAGACTATATTGCAGATATAGTATTCTACTGTATTCAGACAAATTCTTTTCCTTAATACTCAGATATATTGTCTGGAGAAAATAGGACCACTTGTAAAACATAAAAATGCAAGCCAAACAATTTCTTCCTCCATTAACTTGAGAGGTGGCTGTCTATCCCCAGGTTTTCTTATTTAATGTAATACTGATTTATTGCTCCAAGAAATGTTTATGTTCTGACAGTCTTCCCCTATGGATCAACCTAACACACACTGGAAAGTCTGCTCAAGTCTTGTGCTGCATTCAGTATTGTCCTTTTATAGCAGAAATAGCAAGCCCTTTTTGTGCACTGGAGAAGCTCATACTTTATGATAGGTTAGGGTAACATGAAGTGAAGGTGGCCTAGCTATAAAAATATTCTGTTTATCAGCTACAAGATAGTCTATCATACAGTACATTGCATTGTCCACAATGTTACTGCTTGGTGCACAGAGCTGACTAGCAACAATTTTAAGTATCTATAAAAAACCAAATATGTAATTTTTACCTTAACACCACCATCCTCCAGCATAAGCCAGTAATTTTAATATACTTTCATGTGTTGTCTCTTGAAACATCTCTGAAACGCTAACTGGATGTTTATCTCCTGATCTGAATAGGAAGGGCTACAGACGCAGGCACTATGATAAGTTGGGCTTGCTTATAATGGGTGACCCAAGAATGATATGCAAATTTCCAAAAATCTCTTTGTCTGGTTTACCTGGAGGAAGAACTCTGTATAAGCTGCTGAGCAGCTGAAGCAGCTGAAAACTTACTTGGACTTCATTTGAGCTGTAGGCTGCTGCTTACAAGCCTTCACCTTTTCCGTACAAGTCAGAATTCACCTGGGATCAGTTCTTGAAAGAAAAAAAGTAATAGAGAAATAATGCACTTATTCCAGATTTCAATGTTCTTAAGGAATTGCAGCTGCTTTTTTCTTTCACTTCCCGACTGAGGAGTATTAATATTGCGCAGTGGAGGATGCAATTCCTGCCTCTGCAGTTCTCTGTAGATGAGTAAAGGGTTAGCAGCTCCAGCTGCCACCTTCTCTGAAAACAAAATCCTCGGGGAAGAAAGCATCTTTCTTTTTTTTAAAAAACAAAAAAGCAGTCAGGTGATAACCAACAAGCACTTGGTAGGCAAATGACTGGCTCAGTGCAGCAAGACTCTTACTACTGGAGCAACATAAGTTTAGAAAATCTTGGGGTGGATGGCAGAATGTGTGGCTGGAAAGAAAGAAATAAAAGTTAGAGAGAGGCTCATTTTGTGCTTGGTAGGCTGCTATCTTTTTTGGTGCTCTCTGTTATTGACTAGACAACATTGACTGTGATGCTTCAAACACCACAATTCATCAGACAGATGCTGACTAGATACTTGTTCATTGTTTATTTATGAGCACGGAAAGATTTCCAAAGGTGTTCAGATAATTTAGAACCCAGCAATCAATACACATATATATTTAGGTTACAAAATAATAAACCTCAGTTATATTATATTTTGTTGTGTGAAAGAGAAAAAAAAAATGAAGCCTCAAGGGGCAAACAAACTGTTGTTACTGAAGGAATTACCCATTCAGGATGGACTCAGCTGCCTAACTCCTCATTAACTATTTATCAGTTCCTTGGAAAGAAAAATCTACTATACAGTGAATTCCCATCAATATTTAATATAGCAGTGCCTGAAGCTCTGGATTGAGTTTCTCACTTGTGCAGTAGCATAAGCAAAGTCTATATGGCCAAATTCCTTAACGGGGGAAATCTCAGATAAATCCCAAGGCTTCTTTCTTTTGTTATGGTTTACTTTATATACTTAGAATTGTTAATGACCTGTTGCTGAGCGAGTTCCACAGGGTTCATGCCAGTTTTTTCCTTTTACACACACATGGAGTGTTCTTATTGATCATCATGCAGTTTCATCTGAAAGTCAAAAATATAACATATTGACTTAATGCTACCATCTTCTGGCTTGGAAAATATTTTTGCTAGCCTTGTTAGTTTTGTTTGAATTTTACAATATAAGACTATCTTATCTTAATTTTCTTTTCCCCCTAGGTATCTCTGACAGACAAAACACACATTATAAAAATAATTGGACAATCTTCATTAACACCAATTTCCTCCAGCTTTAGAAACATCCATCACAGTTAGAAAACTTCAGCAAAAGCTTGCTACTTCTTTTGCTATTTCTATCCTGCCTGCCTGCATGTCCAGTTCCCAATTGTATATATTCTGCCATCACAGTTAAATTTACAGCTGCCAGATTAGAGCTAAATTGGTTTTCATCACAATTTTGGTCAAGCTTCGCTTCTGATACTCTTGCATTTTTCACTGTCCAGGACAAATTCCTGATCTACTGCAACACAGTAGCAGGGACAAATGAACATATTAGTGCTTTACACTAACAGGGTCCTAACTGTCTAACCAAACCTAATACAGACAAGTACAAAGGTGTTTTGTGCTGCTGCTCTGTGACAGACTATAGCTATGATATTTGTGGAGTTGGGACTTAACTAAGGAAGTTAGATTTTTTTTAATCTCAAGGCAGCAGAGACTGCCATGGATTGGCCACATGTGAAAGAGTTAAATGTTGAATTTCCATGGATAAATTAAGTCTATTAATTACTTCTAAGGTTACCCAAACTACCTCTTTTCTTATTTACTGTCATGTTCACAGAATGCCAATAACTGCTTTGAACTATTGGCAGACTCTCCTCTGAGCTAAAGATAACCAAAATATTCTTCTCAATGGTCTTGTGCACAGTAGCCTATTCATTCCCACTAGGGCAAGAAGTAATCTCCATTACCTAGCTGGCACAGCAGGCAATCAGGCAACAGACCTTAAAAAATGAATAAAAGTGGTTTGCCTGTTCTGAAAGCTATCTGTCATACCCAATAATCTGCTAAAGTCTTAGCAGCCAGTGGTGATGTGATATGAATTTGGCCTTTTTGATTTGATTTCCCTTACAGCCTCAAAATGTTTTGCCTTTAATTTCTTTTCTCTAGCAGTTCGTATTGCTCCATGATGATCACTCATTCTCTCCTTATTTCATTTAGCGTCCATTTGGGAAAACAGTGGCAACATGCCATGAAGGTTGGGATTGTTCCACTTTATTCCATTTACTCCACTGTTCCACTTCATTCTTTTGTCTCCTCAGGATTTATTAGAAAGGTTTATCTTATGTAGAACCCAGTCATTCTGCCAGAAATACAAGGAAACTCTTAAAACTCAAAGCAATCTGTTTGTCAGAGGTGTCGCCAATGACCTCTTTATAATGTTGCTGACCTCCTAATCTAGAGTTGTCACTCAGAATGCAGAACAGATTGTTTCTGGTAAGAGATTCCCAGGAAACAGGTAGTTAGACAAAAATGGCTAGAAATAGCAAAACAAACAAATTTTAGACAGTCACTAGGAAAAAAAAATTGCACCTTATAAAATTAAAGACTAAATTATAACACTTTTCAATTGCCTTTTTTTTTTTTTTTTTTTTCCAGGCGAGGGACTTGATTCAGAAAGCTACTAAGTAATGTCTACATTGCTTTTATACCTGAATCTTCTTCGGGGAGAATGAGTTTCAAATCCAGAAGACAAATAAAGCATCCAAATGATCATGCGGCATTTTAAGAAATTGTGCTTCTGGCTGCAGAATTCTGGATCCATCAATTTGTGAGAAGACTTACAGTCAACTGTGGTCAGCATGGAATCACTTGAGGATATGATCAGCAATCCTCACTTCTACTGGATATGTCCCGCCCACTTGCATCCCTATCTGCCAGCTATGGGTGGTAAACAAGACCTTATTTTATATAGGCTAGTTTGCCCTACTTTGCAAATGCAGTTGAGTATTAATGACATGCATGTAATTGTTCATAAAGTGTTACTTATGATGCAGACTGAACATTTGCTCATCTTCTTTTGATTTTTCCCTCAGATAGTGAATTACAATGTGCTGAACAATTAGTTTTCATGCACAGCTCATTCATTTGGAAGAAACTTGAAATTACTGGCTTGGTCCTATAATTTCAGATTTTTCACTGTATTTTGGGCTTGATTAACACCATGAGTTTCCAGTGTGTGCTCTACCTCTTAAGAAATTGGCAGGACATTTCAGAATGAAATTTCAGCTTAGAATTAGTCCCTAGAAATACAGGCATATGTATGAGAAAGAGCAGGAGTGATAAGGCACCTGGCTCCTCTCTTTCAGATTGTACCGCATCTAGAGCATGGTGGAAGACATCTCAAGAATGGTGCCTTCACTTTTCAGCCAACAATTACCACCTAACTTCCCATGTCTGGTACGTACATTTGGGAACTGAAGGGAACCTACATTAGAGGAGGAGGGCAGCAAACAGCAATGAAAAGAAGGATCAATTCTCATTTGTGAGGATTCTTGCTTTTCTACATTTATTTGTGGCATGCTCTGCACCCAAGTACACAGCTTTTCAACATACATTCACTTATATGTATATGCATAAATATGCATACTGACATACTAAAGTTGAAATAACAAAGCTCATAGCCCTGCTGTAGCAACAGTACCTAGGTCTGTTAGTGTCTCTAATTCATTGAGGTATTACTTTAATGTGGTATGCTCAGGTCTTCAAGTCAAATGCAACAACAGTATTACCAGAGATGAGTAGAATAATTCATTTAGCCTATTCATGCATTTGTAAAGCTATTAGAATAATTCCAAATCAAGAGTACTTCCCAGAGGAATACTGTGGTCTTAGACTGGTATTTACTTTGAGATTTATTTCTGAAGGGAGTTTAAAAAATAAACCTTACCTGGGTTTTAAGCATATCAATCTTGGTTAGTTCATCTCTGCTATTTAAGGTAATTTAGGAAAAAGGGCCATAATCCATTTAAGGAATGTATTTCTTTCAGAAGATTTTTGGATTAAAATACTTCTCAAGTTTGACTGACATTAGTTAGTAGGCTTGGTGATGTTCCTATTATATTAAGAATATAAGAACAGCTGCACCAGGTCAGACCAGAGGTTTGTCATGTCTAGATATCTGTCATGAGAGTGTCACCAGGGACACAGGATAAAAGGCATCAGGGCAAAATAAACATATAAAATCCTGGGTGAAAAAGCACTCCAACCTCACTACTACAAGTACTAAACACATCTGTACAGTACTCATACATAAATATATATATACTTAAACATACTTTATGATCCATACATCTAAACTGTATTTTTTTATGCTATTTCTCAGAATGGAGAGAGAAGCATGTAACAGCCTGTTCCATCCCTGCTGGTTTTTTTTCCTGATGACCTCACTAGTGCATTAGCTAAAGTGTGTGTATCTTAACATAATTGTTCTTCATTCTCTGTGGAAATAACACAGAATAACCAAGGGTCAGGCCTTGTCAGCCATTATTGATCAGCAAAACCCCACAGTGGAGAAGGCTTAGGGGAGAGTACCACAGGGAGCATTCTCATAAAACTCACCGAAGAACACAGGGAGAGACCACATTTGTTGTAAAGCATGCTGAATTTAACCCAGCAAAAAGAGACCCTTGTTTTAGATCGAATGCTTTATCGGTTTAATGGATAAACTGGTTGTGAAATAACCTTCCTTGAGTTAATCATAAAGATGTAAATGTCCTCCTGAGCCAACCAGACCAGCACAAAAGATGTGTACACATGCCCAACATGAGAGTATAAAGATTGAGCAATTAACAAAATGAACTTTTCAGTGAAAGATCAGCCTGATCTGACTCCAACCTTTGTATTCCTGCCCTGTGACTTGGGATGTTCAGCACCATGATGGTGAGTATGTAGAAACTGGTTATAGGGAATGTGCTTGTGTTGTGATTCAACTGCCTATTGCAATTGCTAAATTACCATTATGTGGTAATTTCAGTATCCTTTTATGTCACCTTGCTTAATCAAAATCCTGTGTAACATCAAATGTCCCAAAATAAGAAAATTTGATATTAACACATGAAAATAATCCTTGTAGAATATCTAAAAGATACTAGTGTTCAACCCATCAGGCAGCTAAACCCCACACAGCTGTTCAGTCGCCTTGCTACAAGTAGAACTGGGGAGTGAATCTAGAAATTTAAAAGTGTAAGAAATCATTGCTTGAGATAAGGGCAGAATAATGAGAAATGAAAACAAAATGAAAACAAATAGAAACAATTTTTAAAAAGTGATGCACAATACAGTTACTCATTACCCACCAACTAATGCCCAGCCAGATCCTGAGCAATGGCAATCCCCAATCAGCTCTAGCACTTTCATTATTCAGCATGACATGACATGGTATGGGGCATCCCTAAGGTCAGTTTAAATCTGCTGTCACCCTTCTTTGCCCTTATAGCTCCTTGTTAACTCCCAGCTACTCACTAGCAGGGCAGCATGATAAGTTGAAAAGTCTCAACAACTGAAAAATCAATGTGTTGTCAACATTATTTTCACCCTAAATCCAAAACACAGCACCATACTAGCTACTAGGAAGAAAACTGACTCTATTCTAGCCAAAACCAGGACAGGTGGTCAAAGAGCTGACTCTGACATCAACCTAGTCCAGTAAGTCAGAATCATAATTAATTTTGATGATTTTCACAGAATCACAGACTTGTAGGGGTTAGAAGACACTTCTCTGTCACCTTTGAAATAAAGAAGTTTCCCTCATGTTTGTATGGAACATTCTGTGTTCTAGATTGTGCCCATTGATGCTTGTTCTGATCCTGATCCCGTCTTCTTGACACCTGCCCTTTAGATATTTGTAATCATTGCTAAGATCTTCTCTCAGTCTTCTTTCTCCAGGTTGAACATCCCTGGTCTTTCAGAATCTCCTCATAAGGAAGATGCTTCAGGCCCCTCATCATCTTTGTGGCCCTCCATGGACTCTCTCTAGAAGTCTCCTGTTTTTTTTTCAAACTGAGGAGTACACAGTACTCCAGATATGGTCTCAACAGGACAGAGAGGAGGGGGAGGATCCTCATCCTGATGGCCATGCTCTTGGCTGTAAGAGCACACTTCTGGCTCACAGTTAACCTGTTGTCCACTAGGATATCTAGGTCCTTCTCTGTAGATCGCCCTTCCAGCAGGTCAGCCCCTAATCTATACTAAGGTATGTGGTTATTCCTCTGCAGATGTTGGACTCCACACTTGCCCTTATTGAACCACATAAATTTCCTCTCTACCCAACTCTCCATACTGTCCAGGTGTCACTGAATGACAGCACAGCCTTCTGGCGTGTCAGTCACTCCTCCCAGTTTTGTATCATCAACAAAGTTGCTGAGGATGCACTCAATCCCTTCATCCAGGTCACTGATAGAGATGCTGAATAAGACTGTATCCAGAACTGACCCCTGGGGAACACTGCTAGCTATAGGCCTCCAACTAGACTCTGTGCTTCTGATCAACACTCCAAGCTCTACCAGTCAGCCAGTTTCCAATCCACCTCTCTGTCCATTCTGTCTCACATTTCCTAATGTTACCTGTAAGGATATTATGGAAGATTGCATCAAAAGCCTTGTTGAAGACAAACACAACTGCTTTAGACAAAACCCACTGCTTTTCCCTCATCTACTCAGCCGGTCATGAAATCATAGGTAAGTCAAATCATCACATCACCTTCCCAGGGATGTAGGTGAGTTTCCAAGTAGTTTCCAAGCTTCTTCTTCTTGCTCTTTTTGAAGATTGGAGTGACACTGGACATCCTCCAATCTTCAGGCACCTTTCCCATTCTCCATGACCTTTTAAGGATGTTAGAGAGAAGTCCAGCAATCACTCCTGCTAGCTCCCTCAGCAGTCACGCTCTCATCCTGTTGGGGCCTATGGATTTGCATGTCCTGAGACTGCCTAGATGACCTCTGACCACATCCTTCTCAACCATGGTGAAAACTTACTTTCCTCAGATTCTCTCCTCTAGTTCCAGGGTCTGGGATTCATGAGTTGTAGTCTTAAGAGTAAAGACTGAAACAAATAAGGTGTTCAGTAACTCCAGTAACTTCTCAGTGTCCTCTGTTATCAGGGCATCCATCTCATTCAGCAGCAGGCTCACATTTTCCCTTTACTTCCTTTTCCCATTGATACACTTAAAGAAGCCCCTCTTGTTGTTCTTGATTTTCCTCACAAGATTTAATTCCAAGTGGCCCTTAGCCTTTCTTGTTACTTCCTTGCATGCTCTGAAACATTTGTTTATTCCTCCCAAGTGGCCAGACTCTTTTTCCACATTCTGAAGACTTTTTTCTTCCATTTGGCTTTTTCATGAGATCATTGCCTACCTGTGTGGGTCTCCTGGCACTTTTGCTCAGTTTCTTATTCTTATGGATACACTTATCTTGAGCTCAGATTACAAATTGGAAGGGACCTATAAAGATCATAGAATCATAGAATGGCTTGGGTTGGAGAGGACCCCATGGATCATCAAGTTCCAATCCCCATGCCACAGGCAGGACTGCCAACCTCCAGATCTGGTACTAGACCAGGTTGCTGAGGTCCCATCCAACCTTGTCTTGAACACCTCCAGGGACAGAGCATCCACAGTCTCCCTGGGCAGCCTGTTCCATTACCTCACCATTCTTTCTGTAAAAAACTTCCCCTTGATATCCAATCTAAACCTTCCCTCCTTGAGCTTAAAACTATTCCCCCTTGTCCTATCACTATCTACCTAAGTAAAAAGTTGATTCCCCTACTTTTTATAATCTCCTTTTAAATACTGGAAGGCTGCAGTGAGGTTTCCTCTCAGCCTTCTCTTTTCCAGGCTGAACAACCCCAGCTTCTTCAGCCTGCCTTTGTAGGAGAGGTGCTCCAGCCCTCCAGTCATCTTCATGGCACTCCTCTGGACCCTATCCAACAGCTTCACATCTTTCCTGTACTGGGAGCCCCAGATCTGGACACAGTACTCCAGAGGGGGTCTCACAAGGACAGTGCACAGAGGGACAATCACCTCCCTGTTCCCATTGGCCACCCCTCTTTTGATGGAACCCAGGATACTGTTGGCCTTCCAAGCTGCAAGAGCACACTGCTGGTTCACTTTCAGTTTTTCAGCCACCAGGATCCTCAGGTCCTCCTCCACAGGGCTACTCTCAAGGAGTTCTTCTCCCAGTCTGTATATATATCTGGGATTAGTCAAAAACCTTGCACTTTGCTATGTTGAAATTCATTAAGTTCACACAGACCCACCTTTCAACTTTGTCAATATACCTCTGGATGGCATCCCTTCCTTCTAACATGTCAATTGCACCACTTAGCTTGTTGTAATCAGCAAACTTGCTGAGGGTGCACTTGAGCCTGTCCCTGATGTCACTAATGAAGATGTTGAAGAGCATTGGTCCCAAGACCAACTCCTCCGGGACACTGCTTGTCACCAGCTTTTACCTGGACTCAGTGCCATTCAACACAGCTCTGCCTATGGCCTTCCAATCAGTTCTTTATCCGCCAAACAGACCACCTCTCATCTCTCTCAGTATCTCTCCAAGTTAGAGATAAGGATTTGGTGGAGGACCACGTAAAAGACCTTGCACAAGTCCAGGTAGATGACAGCTGGTTGCCTTCCCTTTGTCCACCGATGTCATCACTCCATCATAGAAGGCCACAAAATTAGGCATGACCTTCTCTTGGTAAAGCCATGTTGGCTGTCTCAGATCACTTCCTTATCATTGTGTGCCGTGCCTTAACATGTCTTCTAGGAGGATCTGTTCCATGATCTTCCCAGGCACAGCAGTGAGGCTCACCAGCCTCTACTTCTCTGGGTTTTTCTTCCATCCTTTTTTGTAAATGGGAATGATGTTTCCTTTTTTCCAGTCCCCAAGGACTTTGTCCATCAGCCATGACTTTTCAAATATGACAGAAAATGGCTCCACAGCAGCCAGCTCCTTTAGGACCTTGGGATGCAAGTCATCTGACCTCATAGTCTTATACACATTCAGTCTGATAAGGCAGTCTTGGACTTGCTTTGCCCTTACAGCAGGAGGAGGGATTTATTCCCCTACTTCCCACCTAGAGGTTCAAGGATGCAAGCTTCTGGGATGTGAGAAGTAAAATAATCCTGGCTGCCAGTTAAGACAGAGGTGAAAAACAAATTGAGTACCTCAGCCATCTCCACATCTGTCATAGCCAACTCTCTCATTTCTCATGCCTCAAGGAGGCATGCTCTCTTTGGCCTGCCTCTTCAGGCCAATGTACCCATAGAATCCCTCCTTGTTATTTCAGTTCCATCTGTGCCTTGGCTTTCCTTATCCCCTCTCTGCAGGTCCAACTCCTGATTCCACACAGGAACTCCCAGAATTCAAACCCTATATCAAAGACCATTGTCCAAACACTTCCTGGTGCCTGGAGCCCTGGTGCTCTGGGGGGCCTGCTCTAAAACCTGATGATCATCCACTCAATTAAGAAACTTTTCCTAAAACCCAATGGGAATTTCCAGTCTGAATTTTCCTAATACTCAATCTGATTTTTCATTTGAAACATTTTTTAACAAAATTAAAACATATGCACCTAGAGTGTAATTCCCATGACGGAGGAGCAATGGTATATGGATACAGATAGTACGAATGGCATAAGGTTAAGTCAAGAGGAAATGTAGCTTGAATGTCAGAATAAAAATGTTCATGGTTAGATCTGCAGTATTAGAGCACAACTTCTGAAGAGAAGGGTAAGATTCAACACCTGGCATTCAGTGCTCCACTACTAAAATGACTAGGGACTACACCAGAATTTTGATGATGTGTGTATGTATGTAATTTCTCTTCAATCTACTGTGTCTGCATATGTCACTGCTTCTTTCTAGCTCTAGTAAGCCTTTGGTTCTCTTGTCAATGAGATCTCTACCTTCATTTTTAAAATGAATGATGAAAATTGCGAACTTGTCTTATTCGAGAACATACATTTTCAGGTGAAAAATTAGGACATGATGACCTAGGACAAAAAGACCTCAAAAAAGCAGTTTATTCACTGTTCGAAATAGCATAATGACAGATGTCTGAAAGGAGCACAGCAAAATGTTGTTAAGGACTATTTTAGTCAATCCAAGAGAAAGTAAAATGCAAGAAAGTAGCAGAGAAAAGAAATGTGGGGAAAGAAGTTCACTGAAGAAGGTCAAGAGAGATGCAGTGACATTAGGGGATCACAGAAGTGCTAAGGCAAGTATACCTACAAAAACATGTCACAGAGAGATGAAGGCTACTGACTCATAACTTCAGTCTCCCTAAATATTCAGAATGCATTTGTAGGATAGGGAGAGATCAATTTTCACATGTAGCTTCTGTGGATGAAGAGTCTGATCTTACTACATATGACTAAACATAGCAAGTTTCTTATTTATGCTGCACTTATTTTATGCACAAGCAATGGCATAGAGAGAAGAATTGAATTGAATTTTGGATTAAGAGTCACTGCTTCTCTCTTTAGGGTGAAAAATCAAGTGCTTACAAGCCTCTTTATTTGATTCAACCTTACTCATAGGGATAATGCAGTAGTAGAGATGTAGGCAAAGAATACTTTTTTGTCAGAAGAAAGAAGATCTGTTGCCTTAATATGGCTGCCTGAGTCCATTTGCATCCAGGTCTAGTATCCATACACACACACACATACAAAAAGACTGAAAATCTGGAAAACGTTCACTGAAGAGCTACAGGAATGAAAGAAAAACTCTAACGCTGATTATTAGTGAGGTCGTATAGTTATTCAAGTTGGTCCAGTTTATCAAAGAGACATTTCAGTCAGGGGGAAACATAAGCATCAACTTGAAGAGAAGATACAAAATGATAACAGAGTGCTTTGTCTAGCAGACAAAGGCTAGGTGAAATCAAAAGAGGTGAAAGCTGCAGCTCAGCAAATTTGATCCAGGAGTGTAGCAGCTAGCTTTATAGTATCACCAGCTGTCCAGGGAGATCAGATTGTCCATCCCTAAAACTTTTTAAATCGGAGAGTAGACATAATTTTAGGAGAGGAACTCCTAAGCAATCATATAGGTCAAGTGGAGTGAATTTATATGGACTGTGAGATATTAAAGATCGGATGAATTATTGCATTATTCCATTTAAAATTGACTGCACTAGAATTTTTTAATTTTTAATTTTTTAATTTAGCACCTTTCATGTAAGGAATTTTACACGCTTAACAAACATTAACTAATCCCCTCAACACTGGTGAAACGTGGGTGATTATTACTACACCTGCTGCACAGATTCCTACGGTACTCATCAGAGGGGTTAAACGAGTTGTGAAAGGTTGTGCAAGAAGCAAACACCAACCTGGTAAAGGACTGCTCTGAAGTGCAGACTGTTATTACTCTGTAACTATAACAACTGCATTATATCCTGCACAGTGCAGCTCCAACCGCTCACGTGGCATTCATCAAGTACTTAAAAAGTAAGGGACCAACCAGATCTGAATGGAAGAGACAAGGTACAAAGCCACATGAAGCTGAGGTGTCCAAATGGGGAATGCCGCGCCGCACAGTCAGCGCGGCCCAGCCCAGCTCAGCGGGCAACAGGCCCAGAGAGATGCAGGCGGGGCGCAGGGAGCGGCAGGCTGCCCAGCTACCCGCCCCACCCCTGGCACAGTGCCTGGCTTCACCACAGGCCCGGCCTGGATCAGTGCCCACTGCCAGAGTCACTGCAACCACTGATGAAGTTCCACCACGGCCTCAGAGTTTTAGTGATCCAAACTGGCTGCCTATTATATTTTCTCTCTCCCTTTCCTGTGCTTGCCCAGGGAGTTATCTCTCCCTGTTGTTTGTAGCATTCCAGTACACTGGCATGAAGAGAAACCTGTTGAAATGGATGGAAAGCATTAAGGCATGCCAGTCACTGTGTTTTCCATGTGGCACACTTCCTGAGTTGAGCAGCTTGGTTTTGGTGCAATTCCCTAGCAGAGAAGCATTCTGGGAACCTATGGAAAATGAAGGCAATGTTCTAGTATTTCAGTCTGGTTACTTAATGAAATGGATCCTACAGGAGCCACAGTGCTATTAGGCAGGCTATGCTGTTTACTGGAGAAGCACTGCTGGGGAGAGCTTACAGAAAGGAAATGGAGACCTTGGCCTCAGCACTACATCATCGTAATGCCATATGAGTGAGTGACATTCTTCTGAGCTCACCATGATCAGTAACCCTCAGCTATCCCTAGCTCCAGGGACCTATGAGACCTATGGAAAGATCACAAATGCTTCTAGGAAAGTTCTGAGCCCACAAGCCTCTAACATCCAGCAAAAAAATTCTAAGCTAGAACTGTTCTTCCTCTTCCTTTGTGAAATATCTAAGTTACTGAGTAACTAAACACCACCCTTGAAAACTTTTGTCCCTGTGATGTCACACAAAGAATCATAGAATCATACAATGCTTTAGGTTGGAAGGGACCTTAAAGTTTAATCATTTCCACCTCCCTGCAGTGGACAGGGTTGCCACTCACTAGATCAGGCTGCCCAGGGCCCCATCCTTGATTGCCTCCACAGCTTCTCAGGGCTACCTGGGCCAGTAAGCCATGCTTAGGAGCAGGTTAGCAGTGGTGATTGTCAGAAAGACAAGAATTCATGAAGAAAATGCTTTCCAGGGAATGACACTACTGTTGCTGACCCTGCCACACAATTACCTGTACAGACCTGCTGCACATCATGGCTTGAATAACCATGAGCCAGCTCATTGCAGCTAGATCATTGTAACTTCCATGCCTGCTTGAGTTATCCCGTTTGCTTATAATGTCAAGTGAAATTGCTAATATAAGACTGACTATTACGCATAATTTCACTCCTGCTCATATTCAGCCTTACTTATCTTCCCTTGTTTACAACCGGCTGTATTTTCCATATATTTTCCTATATGGTTCTTGACTAAACAAGATCTATTTTTATACCTGCAGTATATATGCAATAAATCAGAATTTCTTCTACTATAACTTGGAGTGAAAATTGCAAGTTTCAAAATCTATTTTTATATATAGATACTTTCATATATATATGTATTTTCCCTGTTAGCTGCAAATAAAAAGACATTTGTTAGGGAATATGGCATGGTATTCCAAGGTTTTAGACCATTTAGATATATATTGTAGGTATACTGTTTGGTGCTGTTAAGTTGCTTATTTGCTTATTCACTCTCGGTGAAATCCAGTTTGCTCTGCAGTCGAGGAGGACTTTTGCTGCTACCATTCCAAGCAGAACAAATAAAAATCTCCAACTATAAAACAGACTAGGCCCATACACATGACCAAAAACTTACTGGCAAGCAAGGCAAGGCTGAATATTTCAAACAATTGTTATGCATATGCAGTACAAACAATAGCATATTGTGTATGTGGAAACCTTGTGCAAATCTGAGACCTTTACTGATTCTTTATCTTTTGATGTTAAACTGCTACTCCTTTTAAATGCATGCTACCAAATTACAGCCAGCTCTTACAAATCGGTAACAAAAGCAAAGAGAAGCTAGAGAATATCAGGGTAATATGAGTGCAATGATAGCTGTCAAATGTAACTTGACTTGCTTTTTAAGTGTAGTTCCTTAAATGAGTAAGAAGCATGGATAAATACAGTAGATGAGGAAAAAAGGAAAGGACAGAAGAAGTATCTTGGGAAACAATACAACAAAGCCTCTGTTGTGTTGGTTTTTTTCTCCTGTTCTCAGAAGGGCTGACATGCAGGGTACTATTCTTTTCCAAGCTTTTTTCTTTTTAAATGGTTCCAAATAGTTTTAATATATTCCATCTATGCTTAGAGAAAATAATGAGCTGACGAATAGATGATACTTTGAAGGGATTAACTAACTGCTGCAGAACAAACTAGATCAACTGCGAACTAAACAAAAAACTTACTGAACTTATTATTTATAGGTTCTTTCCTACAGAAAAGCAATATATCCCAAATTAACTATTCTGTATTTGAAAATTGTTGTTATTTTGATAAACAGCACTGTCAGAGCAACAAATGTGAATTCCACAAACTCTAGATCATTCACTTTCATGTAAGGTTGACAAGGTTTCGTATGAGAATACTTCATAGTTAAAGTATGTCTTCCCTTGGGGATCACACGAGCATTTAATTTTTGTTTTGGCATTGGTCCATTGTCTTTATTAGGTTTTTTGGAGAAGTGGAATTGATGACCACAAAGGAAAAATTGAGAGTTACTTATTTTAAACCACGATTAACCTTTCAGGATCTTCAGGAAAGAAAAACAAGAGAAAACATAAATTAACGCTATATGGATATATATATGAAAAAAGGACTTTCTTGCAAAAAGACTTTTGATATTCACTTTTAGCCTACCAATATGAAGAGTGATATCAGGCTGTATGCCACAGGTTTATTTACTGTAGTATAATGATATCCTTTGCTGTTTTGCCCAGTTACATTAGGCAAGCTTGTACTACATGACCTACAGCCCACACTATTTTTGTTGGCAAATGTAAGTTTGAAGGTAAAAATTTAACTCAGTTGAATATTCTTTAATTTTTTCACATGACTTTTCCATATATTAAGAGCAATTTATCATACATGTTATTAATCTTGATTTCTTTTCAATAACATATTTAAATTTACAAAGAGACACAAAAATTCCTTAAGTACTAATACCTGTGCAGCAGAGCACTGTCTTGCAGCTACAAGACATGCAAGAGAAACCTTGCTACAGCAGGTCTGCGTAGTACTGTGATAAGCATTTGCTGCTATGTTTCTCAAAAGTGACTTGCAAGCTGCTCCTCTGCTAATTTGAAAGGATTCTGGGCTCAGTCAATAATGTTTTCTAGTAATACATTCATTTTCTTTTAGTGGAACTCATGGAAGATGTACTTGCCGCAGGCCAAATCTCACTGAATTTGGTCCTGTAAAACTCTAGTCATCCTTAACTGCTCTGAAGGTTAATGAGAAAAGAGGTAGATGCTCCGCATGTGGAAGCTTCACTCAGTTCCTCCTAGGAGCAGAAAGCTTACTTGTGCTGCCATACAGCAGCCACAATGCTTGTTGTGTGCTGTGTAAAGAATATCCAAAAAGAAATATTGTTTATTAGGCCGTATAGGCAAATGCAGAACTTAACCTTAAGGAATGGTTATGTGGTAAGATACAGTGATAAATTATGTGCCAAATTTCTTCTGATAAAATTCGGATAGAACTAGATACTAATACATATAAAAGAAATGACGAACTGGTCAAATCTTGGGTAACTTAGTACTAAAAAATGACTGTGATTGTTGGCTTCAGATACCCAGTTTCGTGTTCCGGATTTGTCAGTTTGTTTGTTTGTTCTTTTTCCTCTTTTCTTTTTCCATATTTTTTTTTCTCCTCTGAAGCAAGGTTTAACAGTTATACAAAATTACTTCTTATTCTTATTCCTTTGCTTAGAGGAGATGTAGCAATGTTAACACAGCAGATAACGCCAACTGTCACTCACAAGGACAATCTTTTTACTGTCATAAGTGATAGCAAGTTTGTTGATTTCATCTGCAGCCTTTACAAGAACGTGATTTTCCACTCCGATTCTGCCATATGCCTGCCAACAAAGATTTCAGAAGTATTGAACAGTTATAGTTTGCTTTCTTTTGTTTATACAAAAATGCCAACATAAGGAAAGCAAAGTGGATTTTGTGAGATGTTAATAATCCCTTTTCATTAAGAAATCTAGTTATGAATACTTTTCATGATCTAATTTCTACCCTTTTATGATTTATTAATAATTATTCGCTTCTTGACTTTGGCATTTTCCCTCTACAACTGTAAGACAGTCTTGCATTTCGGGATGGTTCTTTAGCCATCTGTTAGCTGGATTGCAACATCTCAGATTTCTTCACTTTGAAATGAGAGTTTGATATAATTCATTCTGAGAACACCTTTCCATTGTCAAATATAAGATGCATGTCTTTGAGGTGCATAAGGCAGAAGTCCAAGATGAAGGACAGTAAAAGCAAGTGATGGACAAAGAGATGTGAAATTAATTTCTTAACTGTGTAA
Source organism: Lagopus leucura (assembly GCF_019238085.1). Classification (NCBI taxonomy): domain Eukaryota; kingdom Metazoa; phylum Chordata; class Aves; order Galliformes; family Phasianidae; genus Lagopus; species Lagopus leucura. Next base: position 1,562,038 of record NW_024962258.1, read on the forward strand.
GATTTCTGTGACTTCAATTTCAGAAAGTAATATTGTCATGAACAATTTACATTAAGTAGTGCAAAATCTGTACAAAAGCTAAGTTGAGATGGAACACATTAAAAATTCATAATGAAATGAAGGATTATGAGTGCCAAAAGAAGTACTTTTTCTCTTCTTGAGTCACTGTGAGGCCTCATATATTTTGAGATTAAGATCTAGGAGAAAAAAAATATTCTCATAGTTAATTTTTTCTTTACTGTTATGATGCTTTGTGAGACTGTTGAGTGGCTAATGACAAGGAGAATAATATTCACTTAGAATGGGCATAAAGCAGAAGATGCCATTCAAATTTCTGCAATCTTTTTATAAATTCATACTCTACTGCATCCACAGCAGCTTCTCTGATGATGAGACAACAATCAAAGTCTAGCGAAGCAGCCTTAAAAAACTTAAGCCTTATTCCTTGCCTGCATCTGACTTTCCATGACCATTATCAGGCTGGCATTTGTCAAGCTGACATCTGTTTTGTTGGCATAGATCACACAGGGCAGCTAATCCTGCTATGTTCTTGTTTGGCTGAGTCTAATCTATTGGAATTCAAGAGTCAGCCAAAGTCTGTATGCAAAGGAGAGGGCTGCCTAAGAAATTTGCAGCAGAAGTGATATGCTAGTAGATGTAACTGATTCAGTAAAAAAGAAAATGTTCTCCTCCTCCCATCTTTCATGCCTGTCTCTTGAAAGCTGTGGCTTAGTTGTCTTCTGAAATGACTTTGATGACTACTGTCTTTCTGTTATGTACTGGAATTGACACAAACATTGGACTGTAAATGGCGGGAACCTGGCCACGAATGTGAGATCTTACTTGTCCTGCCATTTATTTAAACACTAGTGGTTCACTCTTCAAACTTTACTCTGCAAGCTGTGTCGAAATGTATTTTTAAACAGAAGGATGGGTTGCAACCTGCTCTAGGGGTCTGCAGCATGCTCTACCAAACCTGCTTTAGTAGGTGTTAGGACTAGATGATCTCCAGAGGTTCCTTCCAACCTCTACGATTCTATGATTCTGTGATTCTTTTAATTTTCTAAGAATTGTTTTTTCACAAAAAATTCTCTTGTAGTACAAAGAGAATAGCGGAAGACACTGCAATTGTCTTTCACATAATTTAAAGTAAACATTTCTTCAGTTTTTCATCACTGAAGCCTCTGAGATTTTTCTCACCCGTGAACTTTCACAGGGGAAGACTTTCACAGACTTCCGCTGAATTTGCTTGCTAATAAACTGCAATTAATATATCAGCCCTGTTTCTGTTGTTCTTTTAACCACTTTTTTAATGGTTTTCTCCACCACATGAGGAACTTTGTTCCATGCAACAGTTTTACTTACAAAGCAAGTAAGCAGTGATAAGAAGCTGCAGCCATTGTGCGCAGAGGTGGCTTTCCAGCCGTGCTTACAGCCCCTTTAAGACAGCCATTCACAGGCATGAGGCATGAGCTGTCCATGGCACAAAAGAACTCACTTTTGCTTCTGCAGAAGGAAGCAATCCTGTGCAAATGGCTCCCTAGCAATAATTCACACAAATCCTGCACTAGCAAAGAGATGTTTTGTTTTCTAGATGGAAGGACTAAGTTATTCCATTTAGCTATCTTTGCATACAAACTTCTGAGAGCTGTCTTCAGACCATAAACTCTAGCTGTGCCCTGTGCTACGTAACAGAGCAAAGAGAGCAGAGCAAAGAGAGCAGAGTTGCAGTGTGATCTCTAATAACCTACTTTGCAGCTCTTTGGTTTCATTTTTTTCTTTTTCTTTTTCCTCCTGTTGATTCATTTTCACTAATGTGAGTAATCTTAGTTGACAGGTGGTGCTGTATGAGGAGGGATTGATGTCAAAGCCTAAGACTTTGCTATGCACTGGAAGATACGCACAAGCAAGCATGGGGTTTTTTCAACAGATTGGAACTGTTCATGACATGATGGTTTATGATTCATATGCGAAATGAGCAACAGGAACAATCATTGCAGTTTTGCAGACTTAAATTGGATCCTGAATGTTGATTAAATTCTAAAAAGTGTTAAAGGTTACCTTGGGATTTTTTTTTTATTTTACTCTCATAATGTGTGTTACTGATAATCAAAATTAATAATCATGTATACCACATTGGGCTCAGAGGCAGTCAAGTACAGAGTTTCCAAATGATGACAACAGTCCATCCTTGCCATGATCTTCTACTGCTTGTTTTTCTCCACTTATCTGAACACAGATGAAAAAAGAAACAGCTAGCCGTCCTTCCCACACAACAAGCAACAGACAAAAGACAGCATGCCCTTTAGCAAGGTACTGCAGATCAGTGTGTTACTGCAAGAAGTACCACAAGCACCTGAAAACACCTACTTCTTGTCATACATTATTTTGAATTCAGTATTTTTGTTTTACCTTGTTCTCTTGGTTATCTTTTGCTGCTGTTATTGTTCCTTAGTGTTGGTTTGGTTTAATACAACCTTCTGTTTTGAAAAGCCTGCTTGAAAGCAGCACTCCTAAGCAAACACTGCTGTTTGAGAGTATGCAGCTGCAGTCACTCAGCGTACAGGAAACGTCTGAAAAACTAACTTCCATCATGTGGATTCTCAAAAAACCAGGTCTCGGCATGTGCATTTAAACAGCAAATATCACAAAATATCCCATAAAAATATCATAAGGTTAAACAGGATTATTATTTATCTTAGCTGGTTTCATTCCTGCCATGCCATCACTGGAACGCACAGATGCTGAAATGAGAACCTGCAGATGTAACATAATTTGCATGACGTGGATAGTTCAATACCAAGCTTCTTATACTACACAGGAGTGGGCAGGAATCTTTGGGATAACTATATTCATATTGTTTGCTGAATCTACTTCATTTTCACAACTTATACTTTGGTTTTGCATAATCTGCATAATATTTACTGCACCTTGCAAGTACTTGAGCCTACAGAGCTAATACCAAAACTGAAACTGTTTTAAGATACTGGCTCTATAGGAGTTTCTGATTGAGCAACAGCTTTCAAAAGACCTTTAAAGAGATCTTTTGTTTTTTAATTTGGACACAGTAGTAAAGTTCGAATTGCAAAAATTGAAACTATAGATTATACCCATGCATTCTCTCTTTCTGGTGTCATCGTGGGGCAATTTCAGTTATTCTTACTGACTTGATGCTAATGACAAATCAGTATAATGTGTTCTAATTTTTGTAAAGCCCAAAACTGTACAGAGAATCTTGACTGGCAGAAATAAAAGCCTTCATGTGGACTTTGTAAATAACTGCTTTCAAAATGTTTCAACTTCATATAAATAGGAATTCAGAGCTCTTGAGAGTACGTCAACAACATAATTCCTCATAATTAGATATCACACAAACAGGAAAAAGGCACTTGTACAGGAAAACACAAGTCTGAATGGTAACACACTGTAGCCAAGTTAACAACTATATACATGGAGGGAACTTTACATGGAAACTTCAAAGTAGATTTTTACACTGTCTCTAAGTACCATTCTTCCACTTTCGAAAACTTCTTTCCTCATATTTCTTTTAGCCCAAACATTAAAAAAAAAAAAAAAAAAAATCATAAATATCAATATGAAGCCAGGAAATGCTCTGCTTTCTCCTCATATTTTCTCTCATTATATTACACTTCTAAAGTTTTCACACTAGCATCGGAATTGATACAGGCGGAACAGCTCTCGCCTAATTTGTGAGCTGTGTTCTTTTGACTTCTCAGGCAAACAAGCAGGATTTAACTGACACCTTGAAATGAAAACAAGGTTGTAATTGTAGACAACTTTCATTTAAAAAGTTAAATAAATTCTTGAGAACCATCCGCTTAAAGAAATACGTACAGTTTTCTGAATGCACTAAGAATCCTGAAAATGTCTCTGTACAATATTCCCCCAAAAGTTGCCTATAATTTATATATTTTGTATTACTCTTCCTTTCTTTTATATATTTTATGTTTCCTTCCCTCCCCTCTCTTTCTCTCTCTTTTTCTCTCTTCTCCAATAAAGACAAAGATCTCAGTGTTATCCCTCCGAATATTTGAAATAAAGTCTTGGACCCTTAATACAGTAAAGCAGGCATATATGTTATTTCTGGTTGATAAAGTGGAAAATAAATGTTAGTAAAGTGAGGGAGTTGCCAGACAGTTTAATAAAAGAAAACCAAGAATCTTCATTTAATACTCCTTTTCTGGCCAGCAGAACATACGGATGCACACAAGTAAGTATTGGGTCAGGTTATTCTGCAGCCATTTTGTTCTGCTTTCCTCTGAAGGATTAATTATTCCTCTAATAAAATAGATGAATGAATAAATAATAATAATAATAATAATGATAATAAAGTGGGTGCACTACACTCTCATAAGCAAATAGATCTGAGAAAGAAAACATATTTTTAAGTCTGAGAGAACACCTAGACAGAAGCCTCACACCTGACTTAATATTTGTCCACCACAATCAGATGATTAATACATTTATCTACAAAGAACTCGGTGAGTCTCTCTAACAGTGCTATTTATGCCTTTGAAACCTCCTTTCACATGAAAATTAGTTTGAGATTTTGTTCCATATAACTTTTTGACAACTTACAGTATCAGGAATTATTGTAATACATGAGAGAATTTATAACGGCTAACTATTCTCTTCAGTTACTAATTTGCAAAACTTGAAGCTGAGATTGCTTCTAAGCTAAAGCTGTTTAGGAACAGATTTATGGGATCAGAAAGCAATTAAAAAGGTAAGGAAGCCTGATATTTTCAGGCAATGAAAAGCACATGTAACAGATAAACAGAGAAGATGCAGTTTAATATGGTAGATTTAATACATAATATCAAGATGATTTTTAAAGACAGACTAAATGTAGAATTATGCATTTAATGTTCCACTAACTTTTTTTTTTCCAAATTGTACTGAAACAGAATTACAGAATTTAAAAATTAATGCTTTTATAAAGCAAAGAAAAAAAAATGAAATGCAATTTGCAATTGAAATTATTTGCAGTATGTATCCATTTCTTCAGAAAGTTCTTTACTTACTGTCTCTCTCTTTTTTTTTTTTTAAGATAAGGGAAACATTAGTTTTATTTCAGTAACTGACAGGATAAATATCAGTGGAGTTAACTTCACAGAAAGCAGTACTGGGCTCTACTACTTTTATTTCTGAACTCTACTCAAATTTCTTAAAAATAAACTGTGTAGAGCTGTCTGTGCTGTTTTCTTTTTCATAGGTGCTGAATAGCACTCGTGAAATCAGGAAAACAAATTACTTTAACAATACTACTTACATGAGTAATGCAGATGAGCTTCTTCCCAGAGTCATTTGTATCTATTTAAGACAGTAAGTATTGCTGAATAATGACAGAAACACTATGTATATTTTTAAAGGAAATCAGTAAGAAAAGAAAATCTACAGATTTATCACTTCTCCCTGAGACAATGCCTGGAGCTGTGCTTGGTTTAATTATTTTTAGGGATGTGATCAATCAACGTAGCAACCGCTGCACTGTATATCCAATACACTGAAAATCTAAGCAACTATCAAGCAAGTACATGCTGTAAAGTGTCTGTTAAATACCGATTAGCGCTGTGAAGCTGGAGATCCAGAAGCTGCTACAGCAGCTTGTCAGGCAGCTGCAGACCCTTGCGGTGCCTATATACCATTTTTTTCCCTAAATACTGCAGTCAAAACAGTTTGATGTCAAATCATTTGTCATCTATCTTTATGCTTCTGCAGAACAAAGGCTAAAGCAGAGGGTATTGGCATACAGAAGCGGTTTATAACTATGGAATCAGTAATTGTTTAATCATGTATAAGCAAAAGCAGAGAGTGGACTAGGAGCTGTGAGTGCGGGGCATTTGGTGTGTCTGTGAGATGGGTCATGGTGTGAAAAAAAAGGCCATCTTCTACTTACTAAAGTATTACCCATTTGAATGTAGAATTAATCTCCCTCTTACTTTTGTCGAAAGGATTTATGTGTTTGTACTGTCCATGAACCAATAAGAGCAGCCTCACACAGCTTGCTTGCTAAGCAAAGCAGGGGAAAAAAAAGATATTTTCCTGTCATTTCCTTCCTTTCTTCTTTTCTTTCC